>NC_092461.1:70848298-71150298 GCF_047495875.1 Pithys albifrons albifrons
AGGCTTTTCAAGCACTTTAAATGCCTGCAGAAAGAAATCTTATACATAGGAAGATGTAAGATACTTTATGCCATCCAAGACAATTCTGCTGCAATAAAATAAGCAATGTAAGTTAATCTTGTCTATTGCTTTGTAACTGAGGTAATATTGACACTTGATCCACGCAAGCAGCCTCCTTCTCATCTACTTTCTCTGAAGCAGAATTGGTATTTAGAAAGCTCACCACTTAATTTCAGTTTTACAGTTGCCGCTAGAGGTGGTTTCAGCTATTTGTTCTAGCTCTACTTACTGGAAAAGAAGGTGCCCAGACAATTTTCCTAAGGAAATTAGAATTTGAAAATGACTGTCATAACTCTACTTATTCTTCACAGACTTCTGAACACTGTAGAGTCTACTATAAAAACAGACATATGTAGGAAGCCAAATTTGTTGTAGAATTTATCTTGAGACAGAGATACATGTATGTACATGTACTGCAGGGCAAAAAGTGATGACACCACTTTTGTGTCTCTCCTAAGACAACATGAGGACCTCACCAATTTCCATTTTGCTTCTTGTGCATTTAGAGGTGATCTCAGGTAGTCCAAAACACAAGAGCAGTTCAACTACATTCACAAATGGACCTGTAGAAGGAAGTGTTCCATCTCAGGATGCAACTAGATTCTTGCACATGAGTTCCTGCTTTAGATATGGGGGATTCATATGACTTTTTGAGAACAATGACACAGATATAGTCTTACCCAGACACTTGTGGTATGGAAAGGGAACATGTTTCTGGCAGAACATGAGCAGCAAGTCTGTATTTCAAGGATGCAATTCTGAAGATTACCGAACAATCGCAGTCTTGGATAGCATCACTTTCCCCTCAAGAACACGAACAGCTGCTCTCTCATCAAACATCTTGCATTTACAATTCTCTCTGCTTTGTCTAGAAATGCAGCTATTCACCTTTTCCTCTTTTCAAGGGTCATACATATCCTCTCTCTATCACTGCATAAGGAATGAAAACGCAGGCTAACTATTTTTACTGCTTTCTTTCATACAGTCTGTCTAAATCTTTATGACTCTAACTACTGCTGATCTCAGGCTCAGAGTTCTGCAGCAAAGAACTGTATAGAAAGCATACGTCAGTTTACACATAGTGGTCAGCACTACTATGCAGTACCTAGAAGGGCAAGTGCTATGTCATTTTATGCTCCTGAGTGTAAAACAAGATGCCAGATAATGTTCTTGTGTAAGTGTCCAAAAGGGAACTGATCTTCAAATACTTTTCATTTCCCAAAACTTTTTTTTCCCCACAAAACATGTCTTTCCTGTAGTTAGACAAACACTCTAGACTTAACACTAAATGCAAAAATCAAGTCTCATTTCAAAGAAAAAAAAGTCATGGGCCCGGTCCCATAAATACAGACTATATAAAGAATTATATATTAATCTCAATAAGAGTTGTACAAAGATACACAAACGCACAACACAAAAAACTACAGTCAATCAATTGGATGCAAGATGTATTACATGAGGGGAACAATGCTTGAGTTTAAGCTTGAGTTTTTCATTTCAGAAAGAAGTATTGTAACATCATGAAGAGGTTAAAAAAAGGCAGTAAGACATACATGAAAGGGCATGTTGTGCAGGACTGTAGTAAAAAATGGCAATATCAGTTCACTGTTAAAAACTGGATCTCTCCATTAATCAAAGCATGCAATGAATACTCTTTGGTCCATCCCCCAAAAATCAGAAGGTTTAGGGTTTTCTAAACTAATAATACTTTACAAACATAAATAGCATTGAGAACATGGAGAATAATACAACAAATAGAATATAAAATTACTGATCAGTAAGATCAGCTCTCCCTTTGCAGATTACAAAGATTATTTAATGTAGTGAAAAGGAAAGCTGATGCAAAAAACAGATTAATAAACTGAAATTTTAAAAAAATTTAATTAAGTCATATCAAGAAAACAGCCCGAACAACCTCACAGCTACGTAAGACAGTAAGTTGTGACAAGAAGCATGTGATGACCTATTACTACAGATACTTTAGAATTAACTAGCTGAAAGACTAATGGTATGGTGTAGAAGGAAATTATCTACCTGTGCATTCAATTATCCAGGAAGGTCCTTCCTTATCTCAGTGAGCTAAAATAAGACAGGAGGTGATCATCATCAGATACTGTCACGATTTCTATACACTTTGCTTGAAAACATCTGTAGCACAGTCAGAGTATGCTTCCTCCGACAAAATTCCTTCACGTATGTCACTATATTTGACAGAGAAGTTGCTTCAGCTGTAAAAAGAATAGAATAGCTATTTTTGCACTTATGTTAATGGAGTTTGTTTTTCGGACAGGGAGCCCTGCCACTAACTGCACCCCTGGCAGGGCCCAATAATGCCCCATTCATAACATGTTAACCCCTCTGGCTTCTCAGCACTGTAACCCCAGTTTGCTTCTACATTCCATTTCTCCAGATGATTTTGAAAAGACTACATTTACATTTTGCTATTTTTACCTTTTACATTTTACCTTTGCATTCTGTATTCACAATGTTGTTTCATAGAACAGTTAAAACACATAAATCACAGAATGAGAATGAAGGTACTCCAAATGTTAAAACCCATAGAGACACAGGTCTGAGGCTGATTTTTACTCAGATCTGTCTTCAGTCAGGAACTTTACACATGCATCAGCGTGTGTTTTGTGACACAACAACCACTCTGCACAGACCAAACCCTTATACCACCACATACATGTTTGTCATTTAATAAGCAATTAAAACACTTGTGAGAACTGCTTGTGAATTCTGCTGCATTCAGCAACATACAGCTGTGATATCAACTGGTAATGGATACAGGCAGACAGCTGTGTATGACGAAACCTAGAGCTGCAAGACAACTGTAGAGCTGATGATTTTCCCCTCCTTTTTCACATGAAAAAAATTCTGATTAGCACAGATTAGTTCTCAAAGGCTATTTATAATATATATAAAATGAAGGAGAGAGAGCAAAGAGTTCTCTTACAAGCAAAATTCTAATGGCTTTACTTCTTTAGGGGTCAAAAGCAAGCCAAAGAAAATCAATGTCCACTTGTGTTGCTGAAGATGAAACATACAGTTCATTATGCACAACTGTTAAAACAGTCAATCAAAACATCTTGCCATATAGAGAAACTAGAAAAAGCTATCTTATGTAATTTTCAATGAAGATATATTTAGAAACAGCAAAGCATTCCAGAAACAATTCTATAATTAAGAATCACTGTTTCATAGTAAGGCAAATGTTAACAGCTATATTATATATTTGAAATTATTTTTAAAATATTTTAAGATCTTTTAAAAGATCTTAGTATTATACTTGTTGAAATCGGTGAGTTTTTTACACTAAATTCAATAAAAATAGTAGAAGTCTTTACACCAAGAAAGAATCAGAGGGTATGATTACTCTCACTCATGAAAGTCTCATCTCTACAACATTATGAAATCCCTTTAAGTTTTGACAGGAAAGGGAATTAAAACAAATCTCAGAAACAGCACTTTTATTCTTACTTCTTTAGAGTTAGCTATATTTTTAAAAATAAATTTAATACAAGTGAAGGGGGGGGGAAAGGCATGTGTTTTGTTTTATTCAAACAGCCTTTGTTTACACTTAAATCTACATCTATTTGAATAATCTGACCAAAATCAATATAAAAATTACTTAGAGAGTTATTTCTAACATCTTCAACACAAAACCCAATAAACTGTACACTATTCAAAAGCCACACTGAGAATGAACAAATAATAAAGTCAAACTTCAGAAAAATATAAGGATTAAACTGCTCCTCCTCCAATGTCACGTCAGAAGCTCCAAGCAATGAACACTTCAGAAGTGCTTGATGGCATAAGCTTCAAAAGCATACCTTTGAACCAAAATCTCACACGACCAAGAAAGGAACTTTGAAATCTAACAGCAAGTAACAAATACTTCCTAGGAAAAAATAAGGAATTCAACACCTTTGGGATGAGCCCCAGAATATAATGACCTGCAGAATAATCAACTGAGCCAACAGTCAGTCACACTCATGACATCTCTGGAGCCATGAGTTCTTTCACACACTCAGTATCCATGCAAGTACTAAAGCAGTAAAACATCAGTGCCTTTACCCCAATCACATCTCACACAGGGATTTCAGTGGCTATTGAAAAGCATCCTATGAGCACCAGATGGGACTTCTGCTCTGCTCCAGGTTCTACTCCACATCAGGAACATCCACTTCCACCCTCAGGGCAAGACTCTGTTCAGCCACACAGCTCCTGGCAATGGGGGACCCCCTGCTTTCCACAGTGAAATGTACAGCAGAGCCTTCCATTAACCATCCAAGACTTGTCTCTGAAGTGCCTGAGTGGCACGGCAAACTCTGTCCAGCAGTAGCATTTAGCCATGGTTTGGCCTAATGCACAAAACCCCAATACCACTTTTCAGAACATTGTATGTATGTAAGTCAAAACTACTGCTATTTTCACATTAGTATCACAGTGACGAACTTTTATGGTTCTGTCCAACATTACCCAAAGTAAACTGGAGAATTAAAAAAATTAATCTCATTCCAAACACTCTTCTTGATTAGTTTCATTACTTTAATAAATTGAAGAGAGCAAGTCCCCAGGAAAATACGCAGCCCTTGGCTACTGTAAAACCAGACTCATCACACAACAGAAAATTTTCACCTCTTTTGGCCAATTCAAGTTTCTTATTGAAGATAAAGCTCACAGTTCCAAATGACAGTGACAGCCATATCTGAAGTGTGCAGTGGATGAAAGCTTTGTTGCATATCACGTAGCTCCTTTTCTTCAAAAGGAGTAGACATATCATCTACTAAATCAATCTCTCAAGATGGATAATAATTTCTCCCTTGGATAATTAAACATATGTGCAAACTTCCCTGGCTGAGTCTCCACTGCGTTCCCTGGTGCTGATTAGAGCTGTATCTTGAGGTATGATCTGTTTTGTTTTGGGTTTTTTAATGTATGCTTTGTCAAGAGATCTGCAACAGGAATGCAGAAAATATGGATAGGCCACAATGACAGTAAAGCTTTCTGACTCTTCCAGTTATGGTAGAGGAAACTCAGGAAAAATACAGAAGTTTGTCTGTGTAATCATGCTGAGCCAGTGTCACAGCATGCTGCCAAAGGTACAGATTGATGCAGCAGACTCATATTGGGATTCGACCCTATCACATTCTCCCCAGAAACCTGAACTGAAAGCACAGCCATGAGAAGGACCAAGAAACACAACACATTAAGTCCATTTGACGTTTCTTATCATTCACTACAACTCCTTACCTTTTTAACAATGCATGCAAGCAGACCGGGTGATGACTACTGGAAAGAAATGCTGACAGCACAGGCATAAGGACCAGTGCTCAAATACAAGCACTGTCTGAACATTTCAGAGGGAAGAACTGAGAGCAGACTACAGCTCTTGTTCGTTTGTCTTAATGTTCAATTTAAGATAAAAACGACACAACTGGGTTGGGATGACTAGAAAAATCTTGCTTTACAGTTTGTGTGTTTAATTTTGCCTACAGTTCTTTCTACTAGTTCATGAAAGCCATGCCCAGTAAGCCAAATAGCATGTCGGAGCAAACATGAAAAAAATTAGGAGAGAAACATGATTTCTGAGCTTGCCCTGAAATTTCTGATTCATGTCAACATCTTCTCTAATTAAAGAGATTTGAATAGTATTAAAAGAAAAATGAATACTGTAAAGTTGAATACACTGTACTTTGGAAATCTGATTCAAAAGATACAAGACAAGTGGGATACAAAACATTAAAGAGGATACTAGAATAGTCTTACAGTGAACTGTATGACAGCAACTCCTGAATTCTTAAAATTAAAAACTACACACATTGTAAAATTAACTATGCAGGAAGGCTTTCTGACAAGTACCAAGTAAAAGGTAAAGAAAATGTAACTATAAAGGGGTTTGATTAATAACCTAGGAGTGGATGGTTTATATTGTATCTTTAAAGACCACAAGTCTTATCCTCCTCTTTCTTTTCAAGTTTCTAACAGAAAAAGAAGCATTAAGTTTGTTTCTATCAGACCTTGCTAAAACTCAGTTCGTCAGCCACATGAGTGAAAACTTGACTAGGTGAAAGTCTAGAGCACCATGTTCTTTAATTCATTGATGGGGACCTTCATTAGATTACTCAAAGCTATGGGACAAGACATTGCAAAAGCCAAATGATACATCATTAAATTATGTTTTCTTCCTCTCCAGGCAAAGAGCGAGAACAGCATTAGATTAGTTTGAAGGACTAAAAAGAAAACGAAGAAGAGAGCTCTGCAACATGCATCAGAAGTGACAAAGTTAGGAAATTTTTTGAACTTTGTTTATTTATATAATGAGGCATAAGCACTTATGTTAATTGTAGAAACCTTGAATGTAATACACAGCCCAAATGAATTCCACATCAGTGCATGTTTCAGTGTTTAATGATCTCCCTTGGTCATGCCTAGTGAAAGCCTGCCACTCTGCAGCAGACAAAGGAACTACTACAATAAAACCATAGGCAGACTTTGTTAAACACTATACTTTTTTTTATATGAGATGGAATAAGCTGAATGTTCTAAGTAACAGGTTTGCATCCCACTGTCTAGCTACAGTTATTCTATTTGTGTTTCACAGCATCTTTAGAGAGTCAGAAATATGAGCCACAGGAACACTCTCTGTAAACTACACTAAAACAAATGACACTCCCCTCTGCTAACTTACCCTCAATAATCTCCATCCACCATTACAGGAAATTATTATCTTTCAGCTATAAATTTCAGTTAGTTACATGTTCAGCCTACTGAAATCACAACATTCTTTAATCATATCATGTCCATATTGGATCTACAAAAAATGTGCATTTCAATGCATAAAAGGATCTCTTGCTGCTGGCAAATCAAAAGTGCCTTAACCTGGGAAGCTTTGAGATTCCCACAGACACCCACGCACTCCTTTCACTAGAGATCTCACTGATTAGAAAACAAAATATCCAAAACTTAACAGATATTTCATGCACACTGGTATTTCTGCAGTAACATGTTTTCAACACTACAACTTACACTTTCATCACCATTAGCAAGTTATTTCCTACACACATACCCCACTACCAGTCACTGGAACTGACTGAGCTCCTCATGAAACATCAGAGTTTAGCTATAAATCTGTGTAAATGCTTTTATCCTGTGCTGCTTTCATGTTTGAACACAACATGCATCAAGGTCACTGTAATGGATTGCAGTTTTCAGGCTCATAGAGAAGACACTGAGGAAATCGATACGAGCAAACTTAATTAAACACTGTCTAAAGTTCTGCCTTCTCTCTAACCTGCCCAGAATTCACATCTCTATTCCCTGCATTTCAGAGACAGGTGTTTCATAGATAGGGGCAGGCAGGCAGCTTAGGTTATACGTTATCACACTGCTGAAAGGTGAACAGAATTCATTCTTCGTAGTGTGACAGGTCTGCTCTGAGCTCTCTGTGGTTTTAGCTGGAGATTACAGCCCCATGGGCCTCCTCCTTTGAAGTGGAGTTCCTCTGAGAGTAGAATTAGTCCTCTGCCTGCAACCTGTCTTCCATACATTGAAATAAATTACAGTCAACTTTTTGCTTCGTGGCAATGTCAAGTATAGCAATAAATATCCACAGGCTAAAAGTAAGCAAACAAACAAGGCTGGACAAACCATAACCTCACAGCAAGAGCATCTCAAAGAAAACCACCAGGCAGGGCACAAAAAAGTTAAAGGCATAAAAATCAAAACTCTTTAAGTTGACCATCTGAATTCATACGTGAGTATGAAAGGCTGACACGCATCCTGCCTCTCTCCCACAAGCCTTGATGGAAAGCAATTAAGAGACTCCTACCATTTAATTACAGCTCAGCACAAAGAAAAGGCATTTGATACTAACGCCTGTAAGAAGGCATCATCTCTAGGAGTTGCAGAAAAGAGAAGCGCTGGGACACGGAGCTTCCTGCCCAGCTATGCGCCGGAGCACGGCACCAGCGGGATGCCCGCGGCGGACTCTGGCGGAGTTGGAGCGGGGATCCCCTGCAATCCCGGCCACCAACCTCCCTCACCTCAAGCCCTGAGAACTGTCCCTGGCGTCGCCGACCATCATGCCTCCAAACCGGGAGCGTGAGACCAGCAGCTGCAAAAAAAAAGTCACTCAAAACGAAGAGAAGGCAGCGAAAAAGCAGCAGAAAAGGGGCGCTTACTTGTCTGTACAGCACCACCGGGCGACCTCCTCGCAGCTGGTGAAACGCAGTGTCGGTCGTCCTCCTCCCGCCGCTCCGCGCTAGTTCCAAAATAATTCCACCGGGCGCCGGCACATCCCCAGGCTCAGCCGCGGAGCACAGGGAGCCCGGTCGCCTCGCCCCCCCGCCCGGTGCCCATGGTGCCAGCCACAGCCCCGGCAACTCGCGATCCTTCCCGCCGGCGCTACCTCGGGGCGGGCCGCCCGGCTAACACGGCATCGCGCCCCAGCCCCAGCCTCCACCGCCGCGCCGAGGGGGGAGCGTGGGGCTCCCTGCGCCCTTCCCGGAGCCGGAGCGCGGGTGCCGGGCGGGGGAGTGTGGGGAGGCAGCGCCGCCCCTCCGCGGCGGCGAGCGGCCAGGCGAGGCGCGGCGAGGCGAGGGGAGGCGAGGCGGCGCGGCGCCGCCACCGCGGCCGCAGCCAGGCGCGGCGATGCCGGCCCCGCCCGGGACCCCCGCCCGCCCCCCGCCGCTCCCGGGGCGCTCCGTAACGCCGCCCCGCTGTTGGCGCCACGAGATCCGGTGACGCGCAGCCCTCCCCCGGGCGGGCGCCGTGCCGGATAGGGGCGAGCGGGCTGCGAGAAGGGCGCCACGGGAGGGTAAGCCAAGACAGCCAGGACCACCGGGAAAGCGCAGCCCATCCCACCCCAGCGGCCGGCGACACCCGGCGGGCAGGGGCAGCGAGCTCTCGGGCTCGGTCCTGGAGCTGCCGGCCCGCCGGGCGGCGGCGGTGTTCCCCCGGGTCGCGGGAGTGCCCGGAGCCCGCGGAGCTCTCCCCGGTCCTGTGGAGCTGCGGCTGTCCGCTCACCCCATGCCTCGGCGGGAAAGTTAGCTAGCCCCTCCCGCCTTAGTTAGCCCCGGCTTCTGCTCGGGTGCCTCGGCTGCCCTTTCTCCCGGGTGTGTGACCGGGTCTAGGCTGGCCGCCCGTCAGAGGGAACGTACATCGCCCCCCATTTTGGGAAGAGATTTGGTGCCAATTCTATCACTTTGCCAGGCTGCCTTGGCGCGACAGCGGCTCTGCCTTCTCCCCGCCCCGTCTCCCAGCCACCAAGCCGGGGTATAGCTCCGCAGTACCCGCCGCGCACAGGAGAACATCCAGCTCCGATCTGCCGGGCTGTCTGGGACAAGGAGGAAGCCCAAAGGAAGCAAAGGGGTGAGGGGCAAGCTCCCCTGTGTCTCCCTAAATCCCTGCGTGGTCCTCGCCCTCCTGCTCCGCACGTCCGTGCTTCCAACAGCGCACACGGCGCCTCGCTGGAGATCCCCGCAGGCATTGCCCTCCCCGTCGGACAGCGCTGCAATGACACGGAATAACGCAGTTATGAGTCACTTACACGCGCACACCCACATATATAATACTTATATATGTATGTATATGTATGAACACGTCTCCCATACACACAGGCGGCCGCCGCGGGGGAGCCACATCTCCCGCCGCCAGTCATCGACCTGCCCCGCGAAGGCAGACGGGCAGGAGAAGAATTAACGCAGGAGGAAAAAGGAGCAAGAGGGAACGCAGTGGGAGCCGCCACCGGAGCCGCTTCTCAGCAACCCGCTCCCCGCGGCAGGTGCCGGGCTCGGCCGCAGCGGGCGCTGCGTGGAGCTGCGGGCAGGAGAATCCCGCGGGTGCCGCGCAGTGCAGTTTCCGGCGCCGGCTTGGCTAGGGGAGAGCCACCCCGTCGGCAGCTTTTGCTAAACTAGGGGTAGGGGGAGCAGCCGTGGCCTCATTCTCATTCTCTGGGTCCTCTTCCAGCTCTTGGAAGTATTTTTCTTCCGTTAAGCTGAGAATGTTGGGGCGGGTGATCGCAATTACACTCCCGTAAAAGGAGGTTGAGCGTTGCTTATCTGTATTTCCTCCGATAGCCCTTTTCCTGTTAACTAGTTTAGGCTTCTTGTAATGAAAACTGATTTTCACAGGCATCTTGCAGTTAAGGGCTCTTCTCCAACCAAGTTTTTGCAAATAAAAATGTTTCTTTTCCTTACGAGCTCCTTTTATAAATACTACCTTCAATAGTGTGCTTGAGCCATTGAGGGGGTAAAGGATTTTAAAAGGCAGCTTCGTGCAGGTTAAATGCCAAGATAATAAAGTTGCTTTGAAGAATAAATTTAACTGTTGAGTTGATAAATGCTTAAGAATATGCAGTGATAAGTTTTGTGCCTAACTGAAAATATTTGTATTTCACAGATTTTTATTTTTCCCTGTTTCTTGATACTGTATAAAGTTCTTGATAAGTACCAGCTAGCCAAGGTATCTGCACTATTGTGGTTCTACTGAAAGACTGAATGGTTTGAACCAAGACTGAAAAAATAAATGATTACAGCTATCCATATTGTAGGACTGGGATAATTGAAACACTTGTCAGAAAATTGATGTGAAATGTAACAAACCAAAACCTAATCAAAGTCAAAGACAAAAGTGAAGTGGAACTGAAAACCTCTTTGCTCCTGCTCTGCTGAGAAAGCAAACGCAACACTAGAGAGCAGTTTTAAAACAAAGTGGAAACAAATAATATTTTATGATTTTTTTGACTACTATGTCTAGAGCCAGTCTCACACTCTAATTCCAACAGGGACAGCTTCCTCTGTTTTCAGTATTAATGCTACCTTCACATACCTCAAAGCAGGGTATAGATTAAATGGTACATACCATGTTGCCCCATTTGTAGGAAGATCTGATAACTATTATGAAGGCCTCTCCATTCTTTCTTTGATGATGAAGAGTAGGATAGCTTAAGCAAGAAAGTAAGTTTCATTTCACAAGAGGAAGTTGTTACATTTTTAATGCAAGATCTTTCAAACTATTCCTACATTTACTAGAACATGTAAATAATATGTGTCATTGTCAGTAAAAGTATGCTGGACATGAACTCTACCAAACCAGGTGAAAAAAGTGTGTAGTATTTTTAATAATTATCAAACACACAATTGTGCAAAATAAGTGTGACTGCCAGTTTTACGCAAAATTAGAAAGTTACATTTGTGTTGTGGGTTTTTTTTTCAGACTACAGAAATACAACATGAGATTCTGACATAGACAGAAATCAGATACCAGATAAATTTAAGATGTAGTCAAGAACATGAAGCAACATTTAAAGTCAGAGTGGGTGAGCCAGAATTGTTTTTGTGTAGTATGGCGGTGTTAATTAAGAAATTTCACATAATAAGCTGAGGGTAGATTGGCTCCTGGCTTAGATTCTTCAGTTTCAGCAACCTGGAACCACTCAAGTCACCAACAAGGATAAAGTGACAAAGGAGGGACAGCATTAAAAATGGAAGAAATAGAGGCTAAACATGAAGATAAAATGGCATTGTTTAAAAAATATGAGAAAGGACAAATGTCACCCAACACGCAAGCAAGTGACATCCTTTGTAAAATTGTATTGACTATCTGCAAGAGATCATTTGTCTTCTTTTCCCTTAGCAAAATTACTACAGCACCCAATCTCTCTGCTTTTTCTATTGAAAGTATGGCTCACTTTGATTGTGGGCAGGGATTCTGACATTTGGCAGCTTAACACTTGTGCATATGTCAGTAGGCCTCACTGTGAAAGTGCTAGAAAATAAAGAGAAGAGAACTAAGGCTTTGAAAATGTGCACAGGAAAAGAAAATACCAGTAGTAGTGGAAAAATAAGATGAATATATAGGAAAGATGCTAAGATGCTTTGGAAGTATAGGGGAGAGCGTTTTTATCCAGCATCACTGCAACATTGAATTTTCTTTTCCTGTAGTACCCCCTGTCACCTCTGGGAAAACGTCATGGCTGATGGGTTATTAATTGGTTCTGTGGGAATAGAATTAATCTGTTTTCAATATCTACTTATAGAAAAGATAGCAATCAAAGTAGCAAATGTAACACCCTAAAGGGCAGGTGTCATACACTTTATAGTAAGTAGCTCTAAAGGTCATCTGTAAGCACACTGGTACTTCCTATGTTGAGGTGCAAATGAGGAATACATTCCCAATTTCTGATTACATTGTTTTGTTTTTAATTTCCATTCACAGCCTTGTAATAATCCATATAATCGTGTCCAGAAAAGTCCATGAATATATTCTCTCATTTCCCCACAATAAGTCTAAGCTAAGCTCCACAAAAATACTCCATTTGTCAGTATCTGGCACCCTTATATAAAATAATGTGTCATTTGTCACCGTGGCTTGTAATCTGAAAATCTGACTGGGGAAATGATGGAGACCAAAATAGCCTTTTACCGTCTGTAGGTGGCCAAAAAACCTGCAGCTATATTCCGTAACATTCTTTGTTGCCATGATGTTTCTCAAGAGCTCTTGTCAATCCATTTAAAACTCTCACTCACATATGCCCGAAGAAAGACATGGGGGTTTGTTCAGACTGGAACCAAATACGCTTATACATTAAAATCCCTCTTTTCACATGTAAATAAGATATTTGAAATTCCCTAAATTCTACATGAATTTTTACTTTGAAATTCTGGGCTTTTCAAATCATATCAAAGCTTGGAGAATTTAAACCCATATACATTGAAAATAAACAGCAGAGAATCTCAATGAAAGTGAAACTGTGAAATTCATAGTTTTAATTTTGTTCTTTAATCCCAAATTTTACACGCAGCTTGTACATTATGTTTAGTACTCTTATTATTTATGGTAGTCTATAATTGGCTTGCATCTCATTAATGGATATTTTTAACAGAATTGTAACAAAGAATTTAAAGTGATTTCAAGGAAATTATCAGAGTTAACTGCCTTACTAATTAATTTATTAAAATCAATTATCGCAAATTAAATGGGACAAGTAGCAAATCATAGCCTATAAATAGTAGGATCTCAGAAAATTATCAATTATCTTATCCTGAATTATTCTCAGCCAAAAAAAAAAAAATTGATTATCACGATTATCCTATTTCTTCCACAAAAGAAGATAAATATCTCATATGTACATTTAAAAATCAATTTTACACATTTCAAAGTCTGAAACTGCTTTTTTCCATTGGAAGAAAAGTAACAAATAATAAAAGTGTCCTGAGAAAATAACTAACATTCTGTAGGATTTATAAGTCTCCATAAGAAAACTAAAGTATAAAAGTCTGTTAAGAATGGGAAGTAATATATTTCTGTTACTTTCACAATTTTTGAAGTGGTAGCTAAAAGATGAGACTGTAATTCAAATAAGGGATGTAATCTTCAGATAATTTAATTGTTTAAGGTATTTTGAATGGATACAGCTATAGTTTATAAAATTATTTCTATGTTCCTAACATTAAAGATCATCAGTATATACTTGAGAGAATTTTGTGGATGGAATAAAAGTCACAGTTATGCCCCAAAGTTGAAGCCACTCTGCAAATTGTGGCTTAGGTACACAATTACGTCCTTTACAGATAATCCCTTGCAGATGGGTATTAGGACATGGTCCGCTTGGCATCTTCAACCTGGCCCAAGAGCGTGCCTGTGGGAGGCTGAGGGGAGCAAGGGCTATTTAATCAGTAAATGCTTTCAGATGGCTCAGTATTTTTGCCAGACTTGTAGCTCCCAGGGAGAAGGGATTAAAAGAAGCTGCCTCAGGCTGCCAAAGAAGTGGAGTGGTTCTGCCTATGGATGAATGAGGCAAGCCTTTCCACCTGAAGTCACCACAGCATCCCTCCAAATCTTCAATAGAAAGGACAGCTGCGTCAGCTCAGATTTGCCCACTCAGTTCCACAGCAGCAATGCAGTACTTTTGTGAATGAATTCAGTGTTTGCTCTAAATGCAAAGAATAGCAGCTGTACTGCAGAGAAGGGGATGTAGGTGTCTTTTTGTGTGAGGAACATGCTAAGTGTATGTATGCTAAACACTGCATACTAATCCTCAGTACATATGAAAAAGTAAGAACCTGGCCTACTTTGACTATCCTGTAAAAACTACATCATTTGCTGTGACAGTGCATGAGGTTTGCATGCCTGACCTATACCTAACCCTTGAGAAAACCATCTCGGCTGTAGTAGGTGCACCACTGGCTGATGTTTCTTGAAGAAGCTGACTCTAATTCATAACTATGTGAGTCATTACATAAATGAGTCAAATACTCCAGATCCTTAGCTGCTGAGTAATCAGCATTGCTTTTTCATCAGTCTTGAACTTTTTCATCAGTCTTGAAGTTTTGAGGGTTTTCCGACCTCTCCTACACTATTTCCTCCTGTGAAATAGTTGTCAACATCACTGTGTGCTTCTCCCACCACACTTTGGTGTCACCTGCTGAACATGGAGATGGCTCCTACACAGTCCCACATAGTACAGTTTCCTAGAGCTCTATGACTGGTCTTTGATCAGCCCCCATCTCCAGTTGCAAAACCCTTTCTTCTCAGCACAGCTTGTCCCTGCCTTTAAAGCTGTCTTGGTTAGCTGTCTGTCAGAAAAGACATTGTTTCCCTCTTGGGTATTTTTCCATGGTTTATAGGGAACAAAACAGAGATGAAGGACTATAGTATAAATGCAATTAAAAGCACACTTTGGTTTGGTTGTTAGTTTTGTACTAAGTAGACTACTTTTAGTCACAATAAAAATGGTGTTACCTACTAAACTAACCTTCTACTTATATCCCACAAAACCTAATGTTGACTGCAAATTCTCTGCTTTGGTCTGATACCAAAGACATAACTAGCAGACCTTTATAGAATCATAGAATAGATTGGTTTGGAAAAGACTCCAAGATCATCAAGTCCAACCCTTGGTCCAATTCCAGTCCATTTACTAGATCATGGCACTCAGTGCCATGGCCAATCTCCGTTTAAAAATCTCCAGGGATGGTGAATCCACCACCTCTCTGGGCAGCCCATTCCAATGCCTGATTACTCTCTCCAGAAGAATTTTTTTCTGATATCCAACTTAAATTTCCCCTGGCAGAGCTTAAGCCTGTGCCCCCTTGTCCTATTGCTGACTGCCTGGGAGAAGAGATCAATCCTCACCTGGCTAGAACTTCCCTTCAAGTATAGACAGTGATGAGGTCACCTCCGAGCCTCCTCTTCTCCAGGCTAAACAATCCCAGCCCCCTCAGCCTCTCCCCATAGGACTTATGCTCCAGTCCATTCACCAGCCTTGTTCCTCTTCTCTGGACCTGCTCCTGCACCTCAATATCCTTTCCTGAACTGAGGGGCCCAGAACTGAACACAGTACTCAAGGTGTGGCCTCACCAATGCAGAGTACAGGGGAAGGATCACTTCCCTGGTCCTGCTGGCCATGCTATTTTTGATACAGGACAGGATACCATTGACCTTCTTGGCCACCTGGGCACACTGTTGGCTCATGTTGAGCTTCCTGTAAATTAGTACCCCCAGGTCCTTTTCTGCTTGGCTGCTCTGCAGCCACTCTGTGCCCAGCCTGTAGCGCTGCATGGGGTTGTTGTGGCCAAAGTGCAGGACCTGGCATTTGGCCTATGGAACTATGGTTCCCTTTTCCATTCCTTGAAAGGAGCACACCTGGGGACTTCTCTACCTTGATGTACAGCTCTAGAACAGCTCTTCTGAGCAGGTTGCTGCTAGGGACTTTGTAGGATGTACACCTTCCTGCAGGATGTCAAAGTGCTGTGAGGCTCAATGGCTCCATAGGGACCATGCTGCTATAGTGCCAAAGTCAGGTCCAAAGTCAGATCTAAAGTCAAGCTGGGAAAACAAACCAGATCAGTAAGGTCTGTGGCCAGGCATGGGCATGGTTCTGAGAGTGTGCTGGTTTAAAGGTAAACCAAGAGGAGAAGTGAACCTAACACAAAAGAGAGATTATAAGTCAGAGTTACAATTTAATATTACAATAAATGCAATGGCACAAAGAGAAATTGGTTTTAACCCACAAAACTCAGAAGTATAACCCAGCACCCTGAGGCACAAACACAATTGTGCTTGTTAGCCCCTGTGCTGAGACCCACATGGTTCCCCCAAGTCCAGAGTAAAAGGAAATTAAAAACCTGTTGGTACAGATGATAGTTGCAGTCTGCTCAAGAGTGGTGGTCTCTTCCTGTCCAGGTTCCAGTCCTCCTCTAGATCCAATGAGTAGTACTAGCAGTCCCCACACCCCCAGATTCTATGCTCAGGTTCAAGTGGGAGCACCCAGTACCTCCCCTAGGTCAGGGACTTCCACAATGGGTGATAACTCTGTGAGTCATGGGGTATTTTTCGAATCACTGATGGCCCATTAGCAGACACACTCCCTCAGGTTGGGTGTGAAGGTGCTAACGACTTTCTGGAGGGGAGTTATCACAGCTCTTATCTCACAGGCTTCTTTCACACCCAGTTTACATCCTGAAGGGTCGGGTGTGCCCTGGGCAGCTACTGCAAATGGTCCATTGTTAACAGTTCATGAGAGATTACATAGACAGTGGAGAATACACAGCTTTGGTCACACCCACACAGTGGTCTCAGTTGCTGAACCAGGACAGAGAGAACTGCCAACAGGCAGACCTATAATATGTGCCTGTGTCCCACAGCAGAGGCTGATGGCCCTGAGTGGAGCTGAAATGAGGTCCTGCTCCCTGGCAGAAGTGAGGAGAGTAAGGACTGGAAGTGCCCTCAGTGTCCTTGTGGTTGATTCAAATAGAAAATATGATTCACCTGTACTTCACCTCTTAAATTCTGAAGTGATTCAAATAGAAAATACAGTTCACCTGTACTTCACCTCCCTAATTCTGCAGTAAACCTACTCCCGCTTTACTCCTACTGCAAAGGTTTACTGTTCTGTCTGTGTGTGCCAGATCATCGCTCATTACAAAAACATGAGGGTACGAAGCTGAAGCTTTAGCTCTGATACAGCATATCCCAAGAGCTGTTGATTCCAGGGCAAAGCAAGCCTTCATGCAATTGCTGCACTCTTTTCTTCACAGATATAAAAAAACACCTGCAGCATCTAAATCGGAAGTCATGAACAGGGCTTATTTAATTAGTATAAGAAACACACAAAATGTTTCTCATTTTTATATAAAGAAAAACATTTGGACGTGTTACCTTTGAAGTATTCCTTCTGAGAGGCAATCGGCAGCAGTGAAACCTAGGGATGAATTTGGATTAACCACCTTTACTTGTCTTTCACAATAATAATCTGCCTTCCAAGTATTTTTGCCTATTTTTTTTTCACAAAAGTAAAATGAGGGATGGAATAAATCTGGTGGGTTTTTCTAGTTATAGGTGAGATCTGCTAAAACTAAGAATGACATCTGCATCCTCTTAGTCCCATATCAGTGCTCTAGTCTTGCTGCCTGCTTTATCCTCCCCTGGATACTCCCATGACCCAGCTGTCTGTGGGATAGCTTTAGTCACAGTTACAGACACGAAAGAAACAAAATTAATGTATTAGATATAAATTTAGTCAAGCATTTTAACAATTCCCTAATAAAAAGAGGAAAAATAACATTGAGAAAAGTGTTGCAAAATTATAACCTTAAAAACTTGATTCTGCATTTAATATTCCTTTTTTCTGCCCTTGGTGACACAGAAGTTGAGTTGAGATCATCAACTTCCATCTAAATTTCAATTGCTGACTTTTGCAAATTTTCCTGGTTTGTGCCCATTAGTTATTCATTAGCTCACAAAGGCACTTTTCTTTCTTTTGCTACAAATATTTGTGTAAAAGTAATTAATTTATTCTCTTCTGTACATATTTAATTATTTCAGTATACTTTGTTATCATAATGAAAGTTGGCTGAGAAAAAACCAATGAAGTACTATTTAAATAAGGCAAATTACTTTATTTATTGCTTTCAGGAGAGTAAATTTACTCTTTAGTATATCCTGAATCTGTTTCTCCCTTAGTAATATCTGTTAAAAGTGATCTGGTGTTATCTGCAAATGTGATGAAAATAGCCATAATTAAAGAGGTACTCAATTATTAATTGCAGCTTGTTCATGATGAAAACAAGCCACTTGGCAGTATGCAATAGTTGAACACTGTAGTTTTTATGGGTTAATTAGCTTTCAACATAGGTTTCATCTTTTTAAAAAAAAGGAAAAAGAAAGAGTAGACATGCATCTCAAAACAATCCTATTTTTCACTGCAGATTTTGTTTGGAGACTAAGTATAAATGGGTCACAGATCTATCACAAAGTTATTAAAGCTTTAGTAAAACCCACGATGGGTAGGGTTGCATCGCTGTGAAAAAACTTAATTTCTGGCTTTTTTTTTTTCAAAATGGCAGTAATCAGAGACTCAGATTTTATGCCAACCATACTATGAATGCTTTAAAAAGATCTTAACTCTGTCTTTCACTTAATTTTAAAAGAAAATGCTGAGTTAACATTTGTGGTTAACATTTGTTTTCCATTGTTGATAATAGCTTTTCAAAGACACAAAGAGAGAACCTCAGATTTTGCATAAACCTTGATAAAAAGGTAGCAGTGTTCTATACATATGCAATAAATGCATTTTATAAATTATATTATTATGAAATCCATCAGTTATATTGGACAAAAAGGAGGGGGAATGTTCATTTTTATTTGGTAGGAAATGCTTGTTGTTGATAACATATCTCAAAATTTTCCAGAGAGATAAAAAATTCATAAAAGCTCCCTTAATATCAGTGAAAAACTTTATTATGTTTTCTTCTTTAATTTGGTGTAGTGAAATTATAATAATTTGTAACCAGAGGAAAAAAAATGTATTTTTTCTTCTGATAATATCCCTTTGTTTCTATGCTTAGACAATTTTGTCAATGTGACTTGATGCCACTGTTGCTCACTAACAAAATGATAAATGATAAATTGATAAATTTAATAAATTGGCTTTCCTGCAACAGAAGCAATCAGTCAAAAAAAAATCAGACTAATTCTGTTTATAGAAGAAAGTCTATATACCAGTCTATGTAGTGCTCATACAAGGTGTTTTAACTGATTGACATCAGAATCTAAGATAGTGTTGATGGGAATTGCTATATCAAAGCTTTTCTGTGCCCTTGTATCAAACTGAAGTCCGGAAGATCTTTGTGCAGCAGTTCCTGTACAGAAGTTGATGTACAGTTGCCAACAGCCAAATCATTTACTTTTCAACACCTCTGCTGACTACTTCCTGGAGGTTTTGCATTAGCATCCTGGCTCTCTCTCTGCTGACAGAAAGCTGAAGCTGTTTCATGGACAAAGAGGCACGTTCTGACAAACTGAAATAGTGAGAAAAATAAAAAGAGTTGAAGCTGTAATATGGCAATTCACATTATAAAGTTTATTTCTTATTCTTTTCTTATTAGAAGAGAGAGGTTCGAGTAACAGACACATATATAACATATACTATGTGTTCTTCCTGGTACGTCAGGCAAAAGACTCTGTCTGGCTTTTATGTTCTCTTATCTAAATTATGGTTTTTGCTTTTGGCTTTCTCTGGTCACAAAATGGTTTAGTGCTCCCGGATCACAGAGGAGATGCACTTAGGAGATACTCCACAGTCTCTTGTGCTTAAGTATGGTATTCTATCTACAACCCAGACATGAAGATCCTGTGAAGAGACTCTGAAGACTAACATTTGGACTTAAAAACAATCTTAGAAAATCTCTTACATGTGTCTGGCAAACTCAGATTTATTCCCATCGACCCTCTTGAACTTGATATTCTAGTATGGGCAAAAATCCAAGATGTTTCATGAAACTGTGTTCCCCCAAACCTCCTTAATTTCACAAACTCTTAGATAATGGAGCTTAAAGTCTCAGAGCTATTCATATATTATGCACTTCACTATGCTGCATGCTGCTCAAATAGTAACAGCTCAGTTGCTGTCTTCAGTGTGATTTCTTTTGATATCATAGCCAGTGAATCTCTCCTGTTCTCTCCTGTTGCTCATTCAGAGCATGAAAACATGAATATTTATTTACACATTCTACCCAGCTATGTCTGAGACTCCAGGAAGGAAAGAGCAATAGTACAATAGAGAAATCTTCACAAAACTGGGCATAATGATGGTAATTTTTTTAATAGCAGATGGTGAGGATCATGGGGAGCTGTGTGCATGCCTGCACATACACAGTACGAGTCCCTGAAGATCAGCATTCTAGGCTCCACTATTCTGAATACAGCAAAATATGGTAGTTGTGAAAGAACTCTGAAGTACTGATTGCTACATAGTGTTGTTCTCACTAGATGTCTTTAATTCACACATAGATAATAAATAAAACCATTGCTTAAAAGAATTTACACAACATGAGACATTAATGATATATGAAGAACAGACTTTGTGTTTCAATGATAACTGCACTGCCGTCAATTTATGCCATCTACATGTTGTAAATCTATGCACAGATATGCTCCAAAATACCAAAATGCCATGTAGAACAAATGAAGTTGGAAATGTTGAGAATATGTGAAGTTGTGATAAAAAAGCTTGACTCAAAAAAAAAAAGTAAAATAGAAAAGTATTAGACTGATGGCTCTTAGGGGCACATTCTTTACCAACAATGGAAATCATCCTTGCAGGCTCTGGTGGGCAGCACGAGCAACTCTGAAGAATACACTCTATTGCATAATCTCAGGATTGAGACTTAAGTTTTAGCAAAATCTACAAAGAAAAAAAGAAACAGAACTACTTATTCGTTTAATACTTCCAATTATAACTTTATTAAATGTTTCTAAGAACTTGTTTATATTTATAAAATGGCTTTTAAAAGCAGTGTCTGCTTATTGTGTGTGACAAAGATGTAGTTCCGTATAGGTGTGTCTTACATGAGAATTAATTCTTTCAGATTAGAAACTGAACATTCATTTGGGATTATCACTCAACATTATTATTGTGAGTTCACACATGAATCCCTCCAAGCTCATCAAAGAAAAAACTTTGAAAAACTAAAATTGCAACTGTTTCTCTAAGTCACTGCTATGAATGACTTTTTATCAATTAGAAATTTTACAGAAAAGTCAATTAGGTTTATAATAGAGTTCCCTGTAGTAAAAGCAGCACTAAAATAAACAGTGCTCTGTAAGCACTTAAGACTAAGTAAAGAAACTCTGCTCCATGACGATTGAAAAATTGATTCATTACAATTTTTTTCATATGCTAAAAATTAAGAGGGAAGCTCATATTTGTTTGTATGATTTTGACAAAGACTACTAGAGTCAATGGAAATTATTTTCCACTTATACATAATTGCCTGGTGGTCTGGATGAAGGAGATATTAGTTTACTCATCTCTTTAGTTTGTGGATGGAAAACCTGATCTCCTGTACCAGGAAGAGTGCCTTAACATGAAACCTTCACTTATATCGTTTCTCTGATTACCAAGCAACAGGCTTGCTCCTGTTTCAAGAAGATCACATTTTACAGTCAAAATGAGCATTTCAAAAGAATTTCAATTAGTAGAAATATCCACTTGTTCCGAAGTGAATAAAAACAAATCCCCAAACCTCAGAAGTTGCTGTGAAACAGAATTGTTGTCAGCTCTGCTATTACCCACAGAGGGCTTTGGATCAGACCCATTATCCCTTTAATCTCTTTATGCATCTCCCATGAGCAGAGGACAAAAATGAAAATGGAAAGCCCTGTGCATCAGTGACCTAGATGAGGCTATTGAGTTATTAGCTAGAACAGTAAATTATCACTGCCCAAGTTCTTCTTCTACCAGCAAGTGCCAACAGGAAAAGAGAACACAATAGGAGAGTAAGTGTGGGGCAGGAAGTGAATATCTATTTTCTGATAGAAAAATGTAGCAAAAATGTATATCACATTTGATTTCTGCTTAGTGGCAAACCATTAAAAACTGGAAGCATCACTGCTACCTCCTAGTTCCCAATGTTATTTGCTAAAAACCTACATAAAATAATATAAAGCATAGCAAAATATTAGCCAACTGGGCTTTGGAACTTCTTGTGAAAGGTGTGAAAACCCTTATTCTTTCAGAACATTATGACACTTTTCTAGCTAGATTGATAGCCACTACAAACATACCTGTAACTGAAAGGCCTAGCTCATTGACTTATGTGTGGAGAACACTGCTAAGTATCTGTGGAGGTATAATGGATAGGTGTCTGGCAATTTGTAACACTTTTCAATCTTAGAAATCTGAAAACCATTTGTATATCTTAGCTATAGACACAGACATAAACTATGATGGTGAATGTAACTGTCAGACTACCTGCTCATTTTTAGCACATAATGTAATCACTGCAGCAACTCCTTATACTTGGAAGATGAGGTACTCACCTCATTAGCACAGGAAAGTATAGCAAGTACTAATTTCTTTATTAATTTGGTATTTGATGAGCACAGAGAAAAGAATGCAAGTGGCTGTAATAGAAAACTGAAAAGTGACTACTACCATTGTGACAACAGTCACAGCTGCCTTGTTATTCCGTTTCAAAACCTGTAAGATAGTAATAGTGTCAGTGTTCAACCCTTAGATAAAGGAATTGTGTGGGCATAATATTCTAGAATTATATTTTCATGCTCTGTTTAATACATGCTGTAAACATTCTCACTTTTTTATCTACTTGCTTCAAAATATTAACAGAATTAAAGTTGTCCTGCTGTTTTGCCTAAAAGAGTAATTTTAATTCAGGTGTCAGCAGTGATATCTGTTGTCCAACAAATGAGAAAGAACCCAGCATGTTCCAAGACTTTTTAGAAAGAATTTGAATTCAACTGAAACCTCTCTGTACATAAAGATTCTGTGTTTTGGAAAGTACAAAGTGATAATGAAACAAATGATTCAGTATCTGTAGAAGATGCAATAGGAGCAATAAATAAATAATATCACCAGGAGAAAAATGTTCTTTTTTGATTATGCATTTTGTCTACAGCTTTAAGCAATATGTCTGCTATGAGAACACATTCTTTTTCTAATGAGTAATATTGATCTCTATCATTATAAAAGCCAGTCAAGTCTCACACACAGACATTCAGATAGCCATATACCTGGGTGCAGTTCTAGGCATAGTGTTCATGCACATACGTGCAAAAAAATCTATGTATTGCATATTAACCATACAGATGTATAAACCCTTTTTGTCCTTGAAAAAAAATATTCAACGTACCATTCTTCTTAGAAGATATTTGAATTATCCTGAAGTTATACCAACAGAAAATTAGGTAAACCAAATCCCTTGAATCTTACTGCCTTTTGTTTTAACTTTGTAAAATGGATGTTGCATTTACAAGGTTTTACTGGTTCTATTTTTTTAAAGAAAGAAAAATGTCTCTGCAGTACTTCTGTCAGAATGGTGTAGCAAGTGCACTTAGGCTATGTCTAAACAGCACAGCAGATAAGCAACCTTGCATGCCTCAGGCCCCAGTCCTCCAACACCAGGATGAGAGATGGGTGATGCTGCTCCCCCTGGCCTGCTCACCCACCCACATTTTCTTACCCATAGAAATGAGGAGGTAGGGGAGTGAAAGAAGAAGTAAAAGTGATGGTGCACTTCTGTGTCTGGCTCTGTTATCTGAGGTCCTGCAGTACAAATACAGTCTTGGAGTCTCTCTGAATGCCTGCTGGAGTCAATAGGAATTTTTCAAGTAAATACCTGTGATGCCAAAGGAGTTTTTGTTCTGATTTTCACATTTTGTAGATTTTAGGAACACAGTAGTTGTAGATTTTTAGAGGGTTAATATTTCTAACAGTTTGAGTTTAATGCCTTTCTATCACTACCCCTGTCCCAGAACAGGGAGCTCAAATTCCTTTAGTTAATTAATCTTGTTTAGACTCCTTTCCAAGGTAAAGAGCTGAAAGATATCAGAAGGCCTACAGAACAAAACATAAACAAAGGTCAGAGTGACCCAAAAGCCAGAACTGGATGAACTCCAAGAGACCTTTGTGTGCCTGAGGAAGAAGAGCTGATGAAGACAGAGGGTCTTGACGACCCCAGACCCAATCCAAGGGGTTGGACCAGGGGTGGGACTGGGGCTGGACTGAGAAATGTGTAAAGCAATGATTGGAGGGATCTTATTATAAAAGCCATGGAAACTAGAACTGGGGCACATGCATGTCATCCTGTATTCCTGTGGGCTGTAGGCCCTGTGTTATTAAAGGACCTTTACTTTTTATCTTACCCTACACTAACGTGCTCAGAGTCCTGGTTTGGGGGGGAAGGGTCATTTCACGGCATCACCTGTCTCAAATTGTCCATATGACAGTAGAGGTTATAGAAAGAAAACTTTTAACTGAGAAAAAGTATACTTACACTGAACCACAACTAGTCTTATTGACTTAGGCTCTGAGAATCATCAGAGTGATTTAAGACCAAGATCTGAATTTTTTATGTCTTATGTATTTAATTTTATATTATTTCAGTAGGTCTTTTGATTTTGACCATTTACAACAAGCTAAAGCTTGGAAATGGAAAAAAAAACAGGCAGAAACTTGAAATATATGTCATATATATTGTCACACAATACATTTCAGTTTCATCAGGTTAGAAATTTCAAATGGAAGTTTGTTTCAATAAAATGTTTTTCTTACTAACATTATGTTAATTTTTATACAGCAAATAGGGTGGGTGATAGACTCATTGCTGAATGATGTTTAGTAATTGATCCAATTTCCAACCCCAGTGGTGTTCAGAATAGTCTCTAATGTTGCTTAATGTATTAAAAATTACCACAAATAACTTACTTTCATGGTTTCTAGGTCCCAGTAATATATATGTTATTTTGATAAAAAATTATACAGTTGCTTCTATCTAGATAGATAATTAAAATTTGAAAGTCAAGATAACTCCCAACTGATGCAACATTTTTTCTAGATTAAGGGCATATCATTATAAACAGTATTTACTATGTTTAATATCTTTTTTGACCTGATTTTATAATGGACATACTGGACTCTCAAGCTATCACACTACTACCTCATTCCATTTTGTTAAGGAATCAAATAATCAAATAGAAGTAAATGTTAAATCCAGATGAGATCTTTTTATTAGTTTATTAGTTATGCAAAATCTACAATTGCTGTGACCATTCATGTTCAATAATTCCAAAAAATAAATTATGATCTTCTGTTTCAGGACAGGTCTCTGAACAATTTCAAATGGAACACTGTTAAAAAGAGAACACAATCTGACTGATTAAAACTTCTCCAGTGACATAGAGCAGCTTGGCTGAGCATGGCTTATGACTTTATTAATGCAACATATGCACTATTTTAATTTCAAATGCACTAGTTTAATTTCAGGGAAACCTTTTGTAGTAAGTAGCAGTCCCTAAATACTTACCCATAAGGCTGCTTACGGCAGGCTGCCTAAATTACATGAGAATAATCTGTGCCTCAGTGCACAGAAATACCCCTTTTAATAGTACAGCCAATTAAAATTGAGATACTGTATGACAGCTGTGAAAATTGTTAATAATTAGAATCCAGCAAATGACTGCTGTATCTTGATTCTGATCCCTGTACAGTCATGAGAGTATTTCAGATTAAAGGTAAAGGAAGAAGAAGGAAGGTTTGATTTGAATCCATTGCCTCTGGGAAAAAAGTGGTGGAAGTAAGTACACGAATGGTATGTTGTTTTTTTTCCTTGGAAACTTGTCAATAGTTGTATTACAGCCAAAACTGTCAGATAATGAATCATTAATAATTCAACTTCAAGATAGGAAGTTAAGTTTTTCTGCAGATGCTGAACAGCCAACATATGCTGAAAGAGAAGCAGGTGGCATTAGTAATAAATGTCTATAAGCTTCTTTGCAACAAGAATGGAAGAAATAATAGAATACCAGCTATCAAGTGGAGTGAAGTAGATGGGAAAGTATAATTGTCTTTGGTTTGAAAAGGTATGCCTTTCCATAACATTTTCCTCCTTTGGATTTTTATTAAGACCTATCAAAAGCTTAAAGAAACAATCATACAAGTCTATGTCAACAGAAAATTTTAAATACATGTCCCAACATTTCTGAACCATGGTTATTTATATCATTAAAGTAAGAACAATGACCAAAATTTGTAGGATTTGGAACTACAGCATCTGCTTTGTTTTTAGTAAAAAAGGCAAACTGCCATCAAGCTGGGTCTCATTTAAGGTACCAAATGGTTCACTTTCAAAGCAATATATAGTTATCTCACAGTTACTCACTGGAATTTCTGGTATGAATTAAACCCGAAAATATATATACAAAGTTAGATTAAATATACATAAATGTCTAAAATGTGAAAAACTCTTCCTTACAGCAATCCATCATGTCGACCTCTTTTTAACATTTTGCACAATATACATAGCTAGAAGATCATATCAGAGGCTGATAGCAAGACCAGTAAGAACTTTAATACCTAGTGAGATAAAAACAAACAAACAAACAAACAAACAAAAAGAATCCCGTTAAAATTGTAGCAGATAATATTTTTCTTAAAAATGGCAAGGAAGTTAGGTGAGCAATAATCACTTGACAGTAAAACCCAGATTACTTTTGATTGCAGTTGCATTGCATGTATCTAACTTTGAAAGCAAAATACCTCAGCAGTAGACTCTGTTAACAATCTAACTAGCTATTATCTATGCAAGATTTGAATATCTGTTTTCACAGCTAGAAGTGGCATTTCTATTCCCTAGACCATGGAAGTCTCCCTCCCATTTCTCATATTAGGAAGGGAACAAAAATAAACATATTATTATACTATTAAACATAAGCTTTAATTATACAGTGATTTTTAAACAAAGTCCTCTAACACCCTCTTTGGAAGGACAGGCAAATATAATTAAAGCTTAGCAGCAGACTTTTTCAGTGTTTCCAAAATCAAAAGCATGAGATAAAAACAAGTTTTCAAATTGCATATAGATGTGAAAAACCTTAGTAAAAGACAAAGTGCTTGATGTTCCACATTGCAGAGGGTGCCCCTCACTGACAAGTGGCTGATTATACTGAGAGGCTTTCTTAGAACTGAAGTACCAGCTCAAATCTGGAAAACTTTGGACTATAATGGGAACTTGATATGAGGTGATCTGATAAACTGCCACTTTGTAAAAGTAAGTCATTTTGTGAATTCAAAACCAGGGCTTTCTCCTTGACAGCTATGAAAATAGAAGGTTGTGAATACAAAGTTAGTTTATTTCAAGTATAAGAAATCAGTTCATTGAGATGTTAGAAATAACAGACTCAGTTCCTTGACAGTTATGCTGAAAAACAAAATTCTAGCTTTTATCTATAGATATTACTGATCTGTGGAAAGGAATTTTATTCAGTTTCTCATCTAAAGCTGTAAAGGGATTTCCATACGTATTTATTTAACTATAAGAATCTTGTTTGTTCTTTCTTAGAAACTAGCAATTAGGATTACAAAAGGCATAACAGAGTGTCAGGCTACACCTGCCTGACTCCAGCAACCCAGCTACTCTGGTGGTAATGGATATTCAGTGTGGGGCATGTGCTGCCAGGGTGGAAGACAGTCTGCAGGATGCAGGTGCTCTCATCTTGCTTCTGCCCAAAATCCCCTCTCTACTCAGGAGTGCACACAGTCACCAAGGAGGCTAGAATGAATATAGCTCAAGCTAGTATCAGCTTTTACAAAGAAAGACAAAATGATCCTGACAACACTGAGGTGTTGTCTCAGTTTAAAAGAAAACTAAGATGTCTATCTGGACAAGAATGTCTATTTGCTCACCCTTTAAAATTAAAATACTTTAATCAGAAAATTTGTAGAAAAGGATAACAGTTCTTAACTACAAATATATACATATAATCAAAACCAGAACTCAACAGAACTGCCCCTTCAGTGCAGTTATATTTATGGACAGTGGGGGGCGATGCTGCACCTCAGATACAGCAGTTGTGAAAGCCACTCACAAGCTCCATAGAACAAAGATGGGATCATGGGGAGGTGCTAGTTCCAAAAACTCACGTGGGAAAATAGCAGCCACAGGGACGGGCTGAAACCTTTCCCATAGGCAGTGCAGAGACCCTTTTCTCATCATTTGTCTGAAGATAGGGTTTAGCAGCTCCTCTACAGATGACATTGGCCCCTAGGGAGACTGCAGCAAATCCAGGTAGTGGTGACCGCTCTCTCCCTGAAGGACAGCACAGAGTGCCCGGTGTAGCTGGGTGGAGCGGCCAAGCCAAAGGAGCTCCCTCTAAGATGCTTCCACCAGCCCAGAAAATGGTGGGTCCCACTCACAGCAGTCGCCAAAGAAGAAGAAAAGCAGAAAACCTGGAAACAAATCTCTCTCCACCCCCACCTCACTCCACCTCAACTCCCCCAAATGCTCCCCAGCGATCAAGCGGGAATTCAGAGCCCTTAGCTGGCTCCAAGGGTAGGTAGTGGGGGCAGGGCCCTAGCTCCCAAACTTTCGCATCGGTAAGGGAGAGAAAAAAATTCCCGTGAAAGACTTCGAAACGATAACAGGTGTAGAAGGCAGCATCTGAACATAGTGTAGGTGATTGCCCATTCTTTGCATCACTCAGTAATTTTAACAGCGGTTTTATACTGTCAAGGTAATGAGTCCTTATGCAAAATATGTTATCCTGGTGTGGGATCTTGTATTTAGCTAAATCTTGTATTTAGAATAAAGGCATTGTATGAAATGTTATGAAATACCACACAGTCTTTCATAGACGTCCGCTATATGTGGAAAAGGAAATAATTGTGGAAACTTATGTATCTCTTTCTGGTAACATTATAATAATTATGCTTGGATCAAAGGCATTTGAAAATGAATGCTGGATGGCCACTGTAACGCTGATGGCATAAAAATATCTCTTCAATGGATTTTTTTTCTATAGCATTCTCTATTACATTTTATGTGCTAACTGTTGGAAAATTCACTTCCATTGTGATCATCTGTGTAATATTCAGTGTTACTGTCTGCTAACAATGCAAAGCTATTTTCCATGGCCTTCCAATTAAATTAACAGAAATGCTCAAATTCCGGAAATCAATGCTTTTTTTGAGAAACATTTTTAAATGCTTGTCACATATCTATTTTGCATTTCTCTCATCTGAGGATTTTTGAATTCTATTGATAAGGATGGATCTGATCTATTGCTGCGTATAGAAACTTAAATAAAAGAATTTCAATATGAAGGTAATAGGTGTTCTGAAAACAGTCCTAATCAAACAGATCGGTTAGAAAATTTAACTTCTATAAGCAAGCAAATAGGAAAGAGTTTGACACTTTGGTCTTAACTTTAGCACAGTCATATTACCCAGGAAAGGCAAGAATAGCTTTTGTGTGTAGAAAGGATCGGGGAAATAGCAGAATTAAAGCACTCTCTGAAGAACTGAAATATGAATATGCTGGTGTACATAACATGAACATCAAGAATGAGAGTCAATCTAGATGAAAAGATGAAGTAAGGTAATGTGCAGTTGAAAATACTATAGAATGAGAATCAGGAATAACGATCAGTCAATATGTAGCAATAGTCCAGTAGCAATATTCTTAAAGAACAGAGTACTGCAATAGTTCCCTCTTTGTATTTTTAAGCAGTAACTTATGTCAATGAACAGTAAGATAAGGTATATTCTGTATCATCTCCCCTGTTTCCAGCGGCCTAATAAGCATGTCTACTCTACACTCTTTAGTTCTCCAGTTCTTTTTTTAGGTCTTGGTCCTGATACATGACCATTAGTTCACCCCCAAGCTCTCTTTTGTTATGAAGCAACAGTTCCTACCAAAAACAAAATCTAGGCAT
This sequence comes from Pithys albifrons albifrons, assembly GCF_047495875.1. Classification (NCBI taxonomy): domain Eukaryota; kingdom Metazoa; phylum Chordata; class Aves; order Passeriformes; family Thamnophilidae; genus Pithys; species Pithys albifrons. Next base: position 70,878,098 of record NC_092461.1, read on the forward strand.
GGATTGTTTAGGAGGTGTTTTCTACCTGGCATTTTAGAAAACAAGTGACTGAAGTCCAGTTGCCATTGCTCTATTCTGTCCTTTCACACGATGCCAGCAGGCTGTGTGTCCCTGCAGTCCTGCATGCTACTGTTTCACAGCATAAACACCCCACTGTTCTGGAAGGTAGCACAGACCTTACATTCCTCGGCACATTTCAGACTGGGAGAAAAAAAGTCCACACAAATAAAGAAAACTGTGTCTTAGGTTGACAGTGGCAGTCCTTGAAGCTCAGAGAGGACCCACAGCCAAGATTTTGTAGTTCAGGTTCAGCTCCCAGTCCACACAGGCTGACTGAGGATCTATTCCTGATGAGGATGTGTGGGTATGCATACTCTTTAGGGTGTGACTTAAAAAGATAGTTCACAATCTGCCCCAGTGTCTGCTCTAAAAAAATTATCAGCAGCTCTGTAACCCATTATTTTTACCACAAATCAGTATAGTGTACAGTTCCAAGTTTCTTAAAGAGAGTATGTTAAGTGAAAATGATGATTATGATAACAACATCATTATTACTATTATTGATAATAAAATATAATAAAAATAATTATAGCAGTATTATTGCTATTAATAATATTAGCACTACTGCTACTAATAAATATTATCTTGCTTTTTCTTCCCTTCATTTCTAAGCAGGATATACATACTAGGATGAAGAACACCAACTGTATTTAAGCCTTGGATTCAAACAGTGTTTGATTCTTTTTGCAGGTTATTCTCTTCCATGGATTTCACTGTGACAGGAATAATGTTTCTTCAGGTTCCAGGCCATTGAATCACTTCCCTCAAAATGTATGATCTTATTTAAATATCTCACTGAGGCAGTTGAATATATGCTTATTTCTGTTCAAAGAATTCTGTATTTGGGCAAATAAGAATATTAGGAAACTTTAATAACATAAATTTCTCCTAGTCTTTGACTCCCCTAGATCACCATACACATAATATTCATATCATGATTTTGGACTCATTATATAATATTATGGAGCAGATGGTGTAGAGTCCATTGTAAGTGCAGCTGGAGTTTCCTGAAGTCTACAGCTACCACCTGCAGTCTACTAATCATGGAACCATAGGACAGTCCAGGTTGGAAGGGACCTCAAAAGATCATCTGGTCCAATCTTTCACTGGAAGCAGAGCTCAAATGAGATTCACAGGCATCCATCTATTCATCTCAGTATTCATTATTCACCTTAGTGCCCAATAATGCAGTATAAATGCCAAAACCCACTGTATTCTAAGAAATATTTCTGAGTCTCTGTTGCATCCCATATTTTGAACCATATATTTCTGTTTTGGTTTTGCTGTTGTTTTGTTTAATTGTTAGTCTCAAATTATGGGGATACCTTCAGATAGTTTGTCCTGATTATTGCATGTAAGGAACAGCTGCTGCTCAGAGATGTGATTTCTTGACTAATCTAAGTACCCAGCCACTTCCATTTAATTCATACACCTAGAATCAGAGGTAACTTTGAAAACTTAAGCCCTATCCTCAAAATGATTTTTTATCAAATTCATTAGTGTCAAGCTCAAAAGAGTACATCAGCAACCCATTTTAAAACATAAATTATTAAATGCTTCAGATGAGTCAGGGTAATTCATGCTTTGAACTGCAGCAAAGTCAACTTTTGAAAATATCTTGAATATATTTTAATTGGACTCCTTATGGCAATGCCTGAGATTTTGATAAAAATTCACAACTATAAGACATAAATGACACTGATAAATTCACTGGGTAACAGGCTGAAGAGAAGAACAGAGGTGAGATTTCAAAATGCAAAAGGCTTTCATATTGTGTCTCTATCTATTAATAAATCCATGGTTAAAAGTAAAAAAATGGTATTTCTAGGAATGATGAAAGAAGAGATCATCTCTTCTCTCCATGGGTAAAGCAGAATATTCAGAAAAACGGAGAAGAAATTAATTATAATTATCAGCTCCATTGAATTAATTAATTGGCCAGGAACAGGAAATTTCCACATAATCCCTGCCAGATTCTGTGTGTCTATGGGACCTGATTTTTAATTCTGTTACAGGAATAAGTCTATGAAAGTAAATTATTGAAAAATAGTATCATTGTTAATCTTACTGTCCTCAACTTCCTTTTGTCCTACACACATAATCCTTTGAGAAGTGAAGTATTTGGAGACTTGAAGTAAGAGACCAATGACATAAATGTCTGGATGTCATAAGCATCTTTCACCACTGAAAAAATTTTGACTTTCATGAGAAAAAGGAAGAGCTGCAATATTCTGCAAAATAAGAAAGCATCCATTTGTGGACTGCAGGAAGATACCAAGAAGGAAAACAATGTTTCTTCCTAGGCTTCCTTGTCTTTAAGCTGGAAATGAGATAGAAGAATTAATTAAATAGTGATGGTTATATAAATATGCATTTTAACTCTCTACTTAAATGGTGAACAGGATGGCATTAAAAAAATTGTAGTACTCTGAACAAAGCTCCTGTGATGATAATTACATCTAGTACATTACCTCATAAAAAACATTGCATTTGTGTAAGAGAATTTTTCTTCAAATTTAAGAACATTGTGGGTGTATACAAAATAACAAACAGAGCTACACTTCTGCTACACTGTCAAAAAGCTTTAGTGGAAAAGTCCCCTCAGAGGATATTCATTTAGACATTTAAATTTTGTAATATTTCCAGATTTTCAGCCAACCATTAAGATTCATTAGAGTGCTGAATGCTGCATGTTCTGCATCATCACAAACCTACCACTTGCAAATGTTTATTAAAATTTCCAAGATAAATTTGAAGTATCCACTTTAAAAATCTTCTAACAGCTCAAATTAAACAGAAGCACTGACGTTTGGACTGGATAATGAGGAATTAAATATCAAGTAATTGTAATATAAACAGGTGTTAAAGTGAGTTTTTTTCATAACAGTCTATCACTTAATTTTCTTCAGTCCAGGTAAGAACAAATTGTTAAACAAGTGCACAAATTTAAACACTTTCCTAAAGGTATACTCTCAAATCAGGGCTCAATTTTATGTTCTAATCTAGCAGTGCTTAACCCTGAGCCATGGCTGTTGTAAAAGATGTTCACTTTGGCGTAAGGTCTTCATGCCTTTAAGGGCAGCCTCAGCAGCTGCCAGATTTTCTAGGCATTACTTTTTATTATTTCTCATGATGCTTTAAGGATAGATAGGAAACACATTTTCCAAGTTTGCCAAAACAGTTCACTCTAATAGTTAAATCCATTTTTAAGACCTTTAAGTCACTGCCAAGCATAGCAGTTCAAAAACCCTATCCTTCTCTCTGCTCTTCTCATTTGAAAATGTTTTGATCATCATGAATTCTAACAACTGTGATACATTATAACCTGCAGATGAGAGCAATGACTAATGAGTCTTAGTTCTGAAACTGCTTCAGGGTCATGCTAGATAAAGAGCAAATGTCATATAGTGAGTATTCTGTTGCCCAGTCATTAGGAACAAAAATTGGAACAGCCTAACCAGAGAAGCAGTTGACTCACCATCCCTGGAGGTGTTTAAAAGGCATGTAGATGTGGCACTCGTGGGACATGGTCTAGTGGTGGACTTGGCAGTGCTGGGTTAATGGTAGAATTTGATGTTCTTTAAGGTCTTTTCCAACCTACATGATTCAATGGCTCCATTACAAACCTTTTTTTTTCCTGTTATAACAGCCTTTCTATGTAGAAACATTTTAAAAAACTGCAATTATTATCCACATATGTTCATCAAAAGTGTACTGAGAAAGTAAAAACACTAATCATAGTCTTTTTTCTTCAAAGGCTAACTTTTAAATTAATCCACTGGAATAGGTGTTTCCCTAATGATGTTTGACATCAGAATGTATCAGGTTATTCAACTGTAACTTCAGGACTATAACAGAAATAAAAGTTAAATTGTAAGATTACTTACATTATTGCCCAAATAACGTCTTTGCATTTTTAGAAATGCACCTTAGCTTTTCTAGAAATACGAAAAAATGCAATAGTATTATAAGAGAAAACAAACCACAAGATCCTAACAAAGAAAATGTGTAATACTCTCAAATATCTAAAAAAGGAGAATGTATCTTCTTTCACTTACGGTACAGAATAAACTATCCATAGCTTTCTTATTGTATTGACTTTATGCAATATGTTCTATTCCTATATTAATGTGACCTTCTTATTCTCTAATATCAGTATTGACTTAAACAGCTATCTTCAAAACTAATCTACTACTCTATGTTTTAAGTGAAATTGCTAATAGTCAAAAAATATTTAAAGGGAGCACAGTCCTACACTCAACATGCATGTGAGTGCACAGAGTAAACACCACCTTATGGAGAAAGCATACTGAATTTTTGGAGGGTGGGTAGAAATTTTAACACCATTTGCAACTTTGGAAATCTGGCATTTCTTATTGTTTCAAAGTGGATCCCTATTACACTGTATTTTAATTAGTTCCCGTTACAACCTGGTCCAGAAGCTCCAAGCTTTACTGGGTGTTCTCTTTTAATTTTAGGCTTCAAGAGATTTTGCCCACATGAACCCTTGTAAAGCCATTGGTTCTTTGATACCTGGAGTTCACATCCAGAGAAAAACTACACATTTTTCTCTTAAGAGTTTTCTTTTAATTTGTTGAAAAAAATAAGCATTTTGGCAAAAAGAAGTTTTATAGAAGTAACATGTAACTTCACCAAAACATTACAACAGATTACCAGGATTAACAACCATTGCTATAGTAAGGAACTTTTGTTACACTCAGCAAACACAAACTCCATGCCACTTAAATGAGGTAGCCAAAAGTAAGTGTTTAACTTACCAACAAGAGGAATTAAAAATAAGGGAAGCTAGGTTAAGAGAAGAAAGACTAAAGAGAGGAAAAGAAGAGAGGAAAATATAGCTAGCACTTAGAAGGTCACATGTTGATGGGTCAGGAGAGTAGGCCAGGCCAAAATGGAGACTTTGGTCATGCTTCTTTATCTATTCTGGTCTCTATAGCCAAACCCCACAGGTGGGGCCTCTGCCCCACTGACCACCCTGTCCCTGCAATCCAAGCTGGGTAAGGGGCTTCAGAAGCTGTGGGATGTCATAGTTTTCCTGGTCTGTTTGTTACTGGCAGCTGCTCCAGTGCTTCCCCATATCAGCTCCAGGGACTGCGATGAGGAATATGATATCACCCCATCTCCCAGAGGTCTGACCCATCCCTTCCCCCTGCACTCACACCCACACACTATCCTTAAGGTGGTTCTGACCCAATAATTATGGATCTGGTGTCTAATATGGTCTATAAATTATTATGGGAAAAGGTAAATTAGCATTGTTAATCAAGTGAAAAAGGACAATTCTTGTTTCACATGAGTAGGATACTGTTCTAAAAATTAGGAGCACCTAATTTTTCAAGAGTGAGATAAAAGAACAGTAATAATAAAATGAGCTTCCCTAGATATTGCCAGTATTCTACATTATGCTTTTATGTGATAACTTCTGCATGGAAGTTCATTTGATGATATTAAGCCTCCCAGGTGTTAGGCATTGTTCCCATTCTTTTATAACTACTGCGACTTTCAGAGGCTGTGGAGAGACTTTTGTATCAGTGGCTGCTTACCTCCTTTGTCTGGAGCAAATCCATCTTCTTAGGCTAAATTTTTCCTCACAAATTTCTCTGCTTTGGTTCCCAAGGTACCTTTCAGTAAGATATGCCCTCATGGATTTGTGCTATCAAGTGAAGATATGTCATTACTATCAAATGCATAAGCATCAATTTTGTCATATCCAATGTTACTCACCTAACATGTAGGTACCTGATCTGTCATAATCATGTAGGTAAATTCACAGAGTGAGGCATGTCCAAAGGACAATTCATCTTATGCGTTTTGAATACCTACCTAGGGTAGGGTTGAGAGAAGACACACTGAAGAGGTTCATTTATCTCCACTGAAGGAACCCACATCACTAGCATAGATTAGGCAGCTAATTTTTAGGTGTCTAATCTTCAATGAGATGATTCACCCCAGCTGATGAAGTAGCATAGTAGGTCCAAGTCCTCTGTATTATGCAGTAGCTGTAACTCCTGCTGATATTACTGTTTCTAATCAGCAAAAGAAGAGTTCTAATGAACCACTAGTCCCATTCTAATGTATCTGAATAGGAAGTTTAGAATTAGCTATATCAACTGCAGCCTTTCTTAAAGATTTTTAGTTTGTTCTTGATGAACAGAAGCAGGCACTGTCTTTACATCATTCTTCCCCTTTCCATATACTGAGTTAGATCTAGATTATCCATCTGTCTATGCTAGAGTGAGGAATTATTCCAAATAACATGTCACAACACAGGATAGTCTGAGCATCTTTATGAAAGGCCCTGTAGTTTTTTAGTTTTACACTTTGTAAGTCTTTGTTGTATTATTTTTCTCAGCCTGCATGCCACAAAATTACAGTATGGATACTATACTGTACTGAATTTTGCTTTTCTTCCAGTTGGCAATCAGATCTGCTGTAGGTTACTACATGACAGTCTTTAATTTTTGGCAAAATATTGTTATTCTGTACAACAGTAATGAAGTAGAGACTGAGCTGGAAACAGCCTGATGACAATCTTTTGATACATTTTATCAGAATGTCCTGTTTTGCTCTGTCAATCATCTGTCTTTTTTTGGGGGAGGGATGTTTGGTGGTTTTGGTTTGGGTTTTTGGTGTGTTTCTTTGTTTTGTTTTTGTTTGTTTGTTTGTTTTTGTTTTGTTTCAATTTGTTTTGTTTGTTTGATTGGTTGATTTTTATATTTAAATATTCTATGCACGAGTGTCCTAATTTCTGCGGAGGAGCACCATGAATTTACACATATGTCTTTGAAACAGAGACTTACTGTTCATAGTTATGACAGAAATACACTTAGCTGTGATTTGGGATTCTGAACACTGTTCTGGTACAATTAAGACATGACAGTAGGAGCTGCCCAGATGATGCATAAGGAGTATCACCTTAGGTGGAACTGTGACAGATGGATTTTTCTGTGTGACACACTTCATGGCCTCTCTAATCTTGCCTTAGAAACTTACTTTGAATCTGCAGGAAATGAACAGCGATGTTATCTTAGCTGTGCTGAGATGACAGAAGGTAAGTCTAAAAATTTCATCCATTGAATAACAACTCAGACAGATATTTACCTTACCTGAGTGGGAAGGCTGTCCAGCCATTCAGCTGCTCTGTTGCTCTACGAGCTTGTTTTATTAGTGTTTTTTCATTTTTAGCGTCCTGAAGAGCAACTGAATATGCCAAAGGCAACTGTAAAAGTGAAGTGGTAAGAAAGCAATTCAATTCAGTGATTCAAAATTACTTTTTCATGTGTAAATGAATTCTAAAAAAAGCAGTGATACTTTCCAATTAACTATCATATTCTCAGAAATATTGTGCCTCTTCTGTTGCCTAAATATAATTTACACATTTTTAATATCACTGTCCTTTATTTTATTTCTATTAATATTATCTTTTATATTTGTTCTCAGGTTGGTAAAGAAATAGTTCTATTCTATGATATTTTACTTCAAGAGCATTTGTATGGTTTCCTTCTGAAGAACCACTGAAGTTAAATGTCTCTTCCTGCTTTTAAGATAAACTTCAAAAAAAGAGAAAAGGTACAAAAATGTGATTTTCAAGGAAGATTTAGACAACAAAAGAAAGGGGTAATCCTAAGATTACTAGACTTTCCAGAAAGCTAAGATTTCTTGAGGGTATAAAAGTACCCTGAAAAAGGATTGTATTTTTGAAACATTGAATGTGAGAAAACAGTAAGAAGGATATTTATCCACCAGACACCCCAAGCTTACTTTGAGGGAAGAGATGACATTGATGGAAGGATGATACCTGATGAGTGGCATGGGATCACTTGCTATAACATCCTTCTTTTTCTCTTTTTCCTATTGTTTGTATTATGCCTACCCAGGCAAAACACACTTCCACGCTGTGTACTTATGAATACAAGCAGCTTTAGTATTAAATCAAAGTTTGCATCTTAAATTCTCCATGTAAATTTCAGCCTCCATAAAAAATTTAGATGAATGAAGAGCAGCTGAGAAAGATCTTCCTTAATGGACCAGTTCTTTTTTAATGAACTTTCTGAGAGTAAATCAGGTGGGCTTCCCAGTATGTTGCTCTGCAGTGTTTGGTCAGAGAGCGAGCAAGATACCTACTCTTCTCCCCTCCCATTTCTTCTTACACAAAATTATATCTCCTTTTTCCTGGTGATTGCCCCTCCACCCTCAGCTTTCCAGTGCTGTGGGAGTGGAAGAATTAAAATTTTTTAGAGGTGGTTATTCTGGCTGGTCTAATGCAAATCATTATTCATTCCTATATCAAAGCAGACAGCTAACAAGGGGGTGGCATTTTCTAGAAATCTGTCTGTGTTTCAGACCAGTCCAAAGAACCCTGAAGGCAAACTGGAACCATTGAGTGAATTAAACAAAAAAAATGAAACTGAGTGGACACAGAAACAGCACTTGGCATTTGCATAATTTTTCCTTGTTTCGGCCTTGCCTATTAAATACAGATGTGAATTCTTGCTGGGAGTACAACTGTCAAATATAAGAAGAGATCTGAAAATTATGGCTGGCCCAGCCTGAAGTTCACAGAGAGAAAATGTTGCATTATTTTCAGTAGTGATTAAAGCTATTGAATTTTTTTTTACAATTATTTGTAACAAAAAAAATTGCACTGAGAATGTATTATACAGCTGGCCAATGTTTCTTTAGTCGTGCTGCATCTTTAGGAGTGCTGAAGCACAATTGCAAAAATGGCAGCACAAAATAAAGTGAATAACATTTCAAGATCATATTGATTTCTAGACAAAACCAAAGGAATGATTATACTTTTTTCTAGATATCTCAATAAGGAGAAAAACCAATATTAATATCCTAAAAAATATAATTAAAAATTAGCTGTGCAGAGAAGAAAAAATAAACAAGTAAAATGCTTTTACTACCAAACACATAGTACAAAAATCATTACTTTTATACTCTCCAAGAGCTAACAACTGTGCATTTCACTCAGAAAATAGACAACTATTTTATAAACAGAAGCAAAATGCTGAAGGATCTTTATACATATTCATAGGAGCTAAAATTTAGCTTCTGATCTTGGGGCAAAAGCTACAAAACCCAGAACTGGGCACCTTCATTGAAAATATATTAAACTCTAAACAGTTCAGAAAAGAATTCATAGGCTTCCAGTTGCCACAGACACACGATATGTTGTTATCCAATTGTTTTAAGAAAAATTATTGGTTCTCTTCCTATGGTGAAGGTGAATTCACTTCGATTTCAAGATTTTGATATTAATATCAGGGTTTCATGAAGTCAGTGATAAACTGAGAACTTTAGCAGCAATTCATATACACAAAAAGAAGATTTTTGTCTTCAAGAGTGAGAGATTGGTAATGTCATGTGTCTTGTGACTAGCTCCACTCAAGATTTTTCAGTTGCAAGTTAATAGATATTAATGGACTATGGTAGACATCTTATTAGTTTATTGTTAATGGTATTCAAAACTACAGTCCAGCCTAAGAGCCAACAAAGAAGGGAGTTCTAATGTGACAGCCAGTTTACAAAACAAAGTGTACCCAGATTGACTAAGATGTAAAAAACTAAACTACAGACACTGTGGAATGCATACTGAGTAAACAGCAGGATGGCATAGTTTTCTTCTGTATGCATGTAGTTTTTGTGAAAGGATAATGAAAGGAGATTGATGAGCTAGAAAGGGTGTGATAGATTTGAGAATCTAGATGCAAGATCATCTTGTTAAATTGAGAGATGTTCCATGATTTGTAAATGTGAAAAATATATTATTTAAGGGGTTTTCTTATTATGATTGTTAAGACTGCTTGTTTTTGAGTTCCATGCTGAATGATGATACAGTTCATGAAAATCCCCAGGAAGAGAGAGAAGACTGAGGGATGACAAAAAAAAAAAAAGTTAAATCAACCTTGTACATTGTCTCTTATACTTACTTAAGAGGCAAGTCAAAGAAGCTATTAAAAGCCCTGAGCTTTGATCAAGATATATGAAATAGCCTAGAACAAAGAATTAAGGAATTTGTCCCTGTAAATGCCATGATTCCATACAGCTGAAGGATAATACCTACTCGGTGGAATATGTAGACTTTTTTCAGCTGAATGTTTTAGCTTCAAAGCTTTAATCCTACTAAAAATTATATTATGAAAGTGGATTAATAATGGAATCACTATTACGTTCTGTGAAATCTGTCTTGTTTGGTTGGCTATTGAAAAGAGAGGGCATACATTAGCCTTAAGCTTCTGGTTTTAAGGGGCAGAAATGCAGCTCTACTTTTCTCATTATCTGTAGGACTGTCCCATAGAAAAGTTAATGGTGTTGAGTGAATGACCAAAAAAGGAAACTGGAAGGGCAAGATATAGGAGGGGAACTGAGCAGGGATAAGTTAAGGGAGCAAGAGACATGTTACGTTCTTTGGTAGCATGAAGCCAGACAAGGCAAAGGAATGCAGCAGCTAAGACTGGTGTTTATTTAGAATCACTTTTGGTTTTCTCTGACAGTAATTTAATTGTTAGAGTGCCTGAGAGGTTTTTTTCCCAGTACCTTTTCCCAATGTACTGCAGGGGATGTGGACATGCATCTCTCAGCAGTGATGCTTTCACCATGTCGGGTACAATTCCCTACAATGCTTGGTAATTCTATTAGATACAGGGCAAGTGAACTACTTTTGCTGTTAATCTCAAACTTTTCATGAAGTTGTTCATTAATAGAAATGATAGAATGCAATCCACAAGGGTGTGGACAAGCTCAAGAATTGTGCCCATGTCAACCTCATGATGTTCAATAAGGCCAAGGGCAAAGTGCTGCTCCCGGGTTGGGGAAATCCCTGGTATAAACACAGGCTGGGGGATGAACAGATTGAGAGTAGTTTTGTTGAGAATGTCTTGTGGGCTTCTGGTGGAAGAGAGGTGGGACATAAGCTGGCAATGTGTGCTTGCCGCTCAGAAAACCAACTGTATCCTGGGCTGCATCAGAAGGAGCGTGGCCGGCAGGTCAAGGGAGGTGCTTCTGCCCTTCAACCCTGCTCTGGTGAGTCCCCACCTGGAGTGATGCATCCAGGTCTGGAGTCCTCAGAAAAGTCATGGACTTAGTGGAACAGGTCCAGAGAAGGATTGGAGGACTGGAACGTCTCTTCTGCAAGGACAGACAAAGAGAGTTGGGGCTGTTCAGCCTGGACAAGACAAAGCTGTGTGGAAAACTCATTGCAGCCTTTTAGTACTTAGAAGGGACTTATAAGAATGATTGGGACAAAATTTTTCCAGGGTCTTTAGCCAAACAACAAGGAGTAATGGTTTTAGACTAAAAGATAGACTTAAGCTAGATATAAGGAAGACATTTTTTTAAGTGAGGGTGGTAATACACAGGAACAAGTTTTTCAGACAGGGAGGCCCTTGGTTGGAACTGTTCAAAGTTAGGCTGGACAGACCTTTGAGCAACTTGATCTAGTAGACGTCCCTGCCCATGGCAGAGGGGTTGAGCTAGAGGTCTATTAAAGGTCCTTTCTAACCTATACTATTCTAAGATTCTATGAACCAAACTACATACTAGCTCTGCTCATAACTGTTTAAGTCCTTTACCTGGTGGACTGTAGACTCCCAACTGATCAGACTTCATCTTTTCTGTATTCAAAGCAAAAATGAATAAATTTCTGTAACTGGTTGTTATCGCGGAAGTCTATGAACTGTGTATGTAACAAACAGGCAAACAGGAAAGACACTAGAATTTTAGTAAGGAATTCTATTTCCAACAATATATGCCAACAAATAGTAATTTAAAAAGAGGAGAAGGAGAGAACAATGACTGATATTTAAGTGCAGAAAAGTGAGTGTAAAATACTTGTTTGTACAGTTCTGTTTCTCACATTGATACTTCTCTCCAAATTGAATTGCACTATTTTCAGCCTTCTCTAACCCATAAGACTCTTACCTAAACCTACTTATTCAATCCAAGAGCTGGTGAATAAGGTCAAGGAAAGGCCAAGTGACTGAAACTGTCAATAATTGTAACTGGCAGAAAATGGCATTTAACAAAAATAAAAGTCAAATTAAGTTGTTGACTTTCTGTTAAAATGCAAATGAAATATTTCTGGTCTTATATTTATATTATTACTCTTAACTAGAGGATTTGCTTGCACATCCCCTCCCCCCCCCCATTCACTTGTAAAATAGCTGAAATCTTTGGACTTTGGCATGCACAAAACTACTATGTATTTTCAAAGCACAGTACATACACTACTAATGGCAGACGAACAAGGAGCAAACATACTGTTGTCTTTTTTTTGCTTCACTTGTATTCTTATGAATAAAACTCTTGGATATAACAACTCAAAAGTTTGAGGGGTGATCTAATGCAAAATGCTAATGATGCCGAAAGGGGTTTTGTTCTGATTTTCACGTTTTGTAGATTTTAGGAACACAGTAGTTGTAGATTTTTAGAGGGTTAATATTTCTAACAGTTTAAGTTTAATGCCTTTCTATCACTACCCCTGTCCCAGAACAGGGAGCTCAAATTCCTTTAGTTAATTAATCTTGTTTAGACTCCTTTCCAAGGTAAAGAGCTGAAGGATATCAGAAGGCCTACAGAATGAAACATAAACATAGGTCAGAGTGACCCAAAAGCCAGAATTGGATGAACTCCAAGAGACCTTTGTGTGCCTGAGGAAGAAGAGCTGATGAAGACAGAGGGTCTTGACGACCCCAGACCCAATTCCAGGGGTTGGACCAGGGGTGGGACTGGGGCTGAACTGAGAAATGTGTAAAGCAATGATTGGAGGGATCTTATTATAAAGCCATGGAAACAAGAACTGAGACACATGCATGTCACCCTGTATTCCTGTGGGCTGTAGGCCCTGTGTTATTAAAGGACCTTTACTTTTTATCTTACCCTACACTAATGTGGCTCGAAGTCCTGTTTTTGGGGGGAAGGGTCATTCACGGCATCACTAAAATGAATCCTTTTATTTCTTTTCACAGAAAACAGAGCCAAATGTGCCAAATTTCATTGAAACTCTCTCCACTTACCTTGGCTTTTCCTCCTTACCACCCTTCTTTCCTGGCTGTGAACACCACCTATTGATCTAAGCCTGGTGTTCAACTGTCATTTCTCAAATTACTTCTTTCTCTACTAATCAAAGTTTTCATATGTCATAACAATATTAAAACAGTGAATAGATTTTAAGGCCAGTGTAAGATTTAAGAAGATTTTTGGTGAAGCATAATTAGCATTATGTTAAATGGAACTGTTTGACAGATAAATTGTTTCAGTTCATATCATGCTGAAGACTGTAATGAAAGTCTTTAAGATTAAATTCTGGTTTTGGGGTTTTTTTGTCATAAATTCTGTTAAAACTATCAGGAGGTAGAAGGCTGGCAGGTTTATTTTTCCATTATCTTCAATGGCAGCAAGCCATGTGCAAAGGAAATGAAACATATTCAGCCAGAGCAGAGCACATTGCTACAGGATATCACTCCATGAAGACATAATACAGAATAAAAGTAGCAGATATTAAATAATTTATCAGTGCTATCACATGATAGGTGAATAGCAGCATCAGGTGCAGTTTCAGTTTCAGTGCTCCCTGCCCTGGTTCCTTCCCTAACACCTTCCTGCTCCTTTCTGAGTATGGTAATAATAAAGACTGTATTCTAGTTTCCAAATTTTAATTCTATAATGACATCATTCATAAATCATAAAATGATGGTGACTCTGTGGCACATGAGCTTTTCATTCCAGGGTATGCTTCCCTGAACTGACAATTAAAATTAACATATAAATTAATTTAGCTGTGGTTAAGAGCATGTAAACTGATATTTTGAGACCATTCTGAGAACAAAAAATATATTATTTTCTCTTAGCCATGAAAATACACCATATGAGAACAACTCCAATGCAAAACGTGAGCCCAAGCTCCTGACATTACTGACAAACTCATTTGTGAGTAATATCCAGGTAGATAAGCTGAATTGTGTACAGTAGCATAGATAGCTTATGGGTTGGGCAGCTGTAGCAATGTGTGATTGAAACTGGGCATTCATTTTATATCCTCCTCTTTTGTTTTTCCTTTCTTCATGGTAGACAAAATACAATATTGTTGCCTTCAAGGCATAAATCTGATTCTGCACTTCTTTGTATCAGTTGACCTGGCTGTAAATACAAACCTGGTTTTACAGACTTGGCAGTGGGAAACAGATACGTTTGTGCTTCTCAAACCCCTTTGCTTTGTCATACTGAGTAGATGGCTGACCAGATGACCTTCTACTCAGGAATAAACCTTTACTGATTCTCTGTCTAAATTACTAAAGCAGTCTCAAAACAATATGAAAAACCTACTACACTTTTCTCACAAAAATATGTTAACTTAATATTCACGAGTTCATATGATTTCCAGAGATTATTGAAAAAATCCAAGAAGACTCTGTGGACATAGGCCCTTTGTTCTGTCTGCCTATCAATGTGATTGTTATGGTTTCAGAATCTTTCAAGGAATATTTTGTCCCTTGCCAACACAGCAGTTTGGGGGTGATGAGGGGGCAGGAGGTGAGGCCAGAGCAAATTGGCATTATTGGAAATGAGTTTTTCACTACCTGCCCGAGAGAGCTTCTGGCAGTTAGCTGATAATCAGGCTACACAACAGAGTAGCTAATAGATGCTAAATACCAACTTAGTTGCTTGGGGAGAGTGTGCAAGGAGTTCTGGTTCTGAGGGGTAGGTTTTTACTTCTCTTGGCTTTTCCCAGTCTGGGGAAGTGGTGTTGGAGAGGGTCCCAGCGTTCACCTCTGCCAGTACCACACACCTGTGGCCTCATCACCTTTACAGCTCAGCTGCCACCTTGCTGGGTCTCGCAGCAGCTTTAGAAGGTTCCTGGCACATCCTGTGCTGTCTTCTCTGAAGATGGCCACTATTGCCTGCATTTGTTCTGGACTTACTGAGTACCCGCACCATCTGCAGAGCAGCTTCTACCCCTCTGCTCTGATTGCATTCCTGAAGATGGTGAGAGGGTCCTTGCCCTGCCCATAGAACCAGCACCACACTCTTGGCTGCACCTCTGCCTCCCCTAAGCCTGCCAGAACCTCCTGCAGGCCGCCAGTGGTCACTGCAGCCTCCGCATCCTCTGTGCCAGCCAGCACCTCCTGCCGGCTGCCATTGGCCACTGCATCTCCTGCCTCCCAATGCATGACAGCAAGACGGCTTGATCGAAAATTTTGGTCATGGTGTTGTTGTTTGTTCCGTTTTTTTGTTCTCTATATATATTTTAGTAAAAAACTGTTATTCCCTTTTCTACATTATGTGCCTGAAGCCTCTTAATTTCGACGTAATAGTAACTTGGAGGGAGGGAATCTCTTACTATAAGCTGGCTATAAACTAATGAATATATCACTGGCTATAAACTCTTCAGCAGGGATAGGTGAGGAAGGAGAGGCAGTGGTGTAGCCCTGTATGTTTGTGAATATTTTTGTTGTCTAGAGCTTGATGATGGTGATATTAGGGTTGAGTGTTTATGGGTAAGAATCAAGGGGAAGACCAATAAGGCAGGTATCATGGTATGAGTCTTTTACCATTCCTGATGTAAGGAAAGGTTTTGCAATGTCATTAAAAATTATGTGAAACTACTTCTGCTATAGCAATATAACTGGTTAAAATTTTTTTAATTTGTTTACATCAAGGGGTTTTTATTGCTTAAGATCTTTAATGCATTCATTATTGGAGAGTAGCCACAAAATCTTTTAGAGAAAAAAACTACAAGTTGTTTGAGAATAGTTCATATTCATTATAAACCAAGTGCAGAACACTCATAATCCTGAATAACATAGAAATGAACAGTAGAACCCTGGAAGACTGTGTAAATTCTGTAGTTATTCAAACTCCAAATCCCTGCTGAAAAGGAACTTCATCAAGACAGTTATATCTTATTTCCAGCTGCAGCTCAATCTTTAAATAACTTAACTAGAAAATAAATTTAAAGGCACCCACTTATGTAAGTTATGAACGTGAATAAAGTGCTTTACAGTGTAATACCCCCATAAGCCTGTCTCCAAGTTTTCTGATGATTCACAGTGTCTCCAGGCAACAAAGTAAATGACAGCTTTTGAATGTATTTCCTGTTCTTTCTTTCTTTCTTCATCTGCATTTATAAATTTTTTTTTACATCTCCCGGAAGACTGGTTAGCCATTTTGATAGCAGTTTTAAAGTTTTAAAGCACTTTCATTTCATCAGTTAAAGAAAGAAAGATGTCCACTCAGCCAGTTTGTGGTGTTACCTAAAGAGGTATTTCATCTAGGATGCTTTTCAGCACTTTTACTCATCTCCTCTTGCAATTAAGAAATGCTAAATTCTCTTTTAGACACCTATACAACTCTGTATCTCCTTCCTTGGTACCTTCATATTTCTCTTCCCACATATCCTTGAGACGCATCTCTAGCTCTATTACATGGTCTGTTTAGATTCACAGCTTATTATGTATGTAAAAGTTTTATGTTTATTTTCACTCACTTTTGTATTATTTCTTATTAACTCAGTTTAATAATGATGCTATTTAATGAGTGCTCACATAATTTTGTGCTCAAACCTGGAATTTATATGCTCAAGCCTAAGAACAAGGTAAGGAAGAAGATGCTGGTGAATTCGATGGTTTGCACATAGTATTCTTCAAGCTTCATTTTGCAGGCAACATGATTACCACCTCTGTCCTGTTTTTGATATATTTATAATAAAAAAGAGACTATTAAATTCTTACAGTCTCAAGGATAAGTTAATTTCTCCCACAGCATATTTATTCCATTTTAAATCTAATTTAATTTCATTGTTCTAAAATCCCATTTTACAGGGTCTTTCCCCTAACAATTACTTTTCTGGATGATTCATGAGAGTTGTGCAGCTTATCTCTGCCCCTGGCATTATTCAGCATGTCAAGACACCAGATGCTAGTGAGAGTCAAAATGGAGGAAAAAGTTATCCAGGAAAAAAATAATTCTTTTGAATATTGTTTCGTGACTTTTGTTCTCTATGTCCTGGAAAGGCCTCAGTATTCAAGTAATTCTCATTCTTTTGAAATCTATGAATTTCAAAATCAATTTTTGGAAAGACAAGCGATTGCCTTATTATGCCTGTTGTGTGTCAACTGGCACTCATTTTCAGAAATGAGCTTAATTTATGGAAACAAAGTGATTTCTGAACCATACTGAGTGGCATGGTTGACATACCTGAGGTACAGGATGCCATCCAAAGGATTATGGACACATCAAGAGCTGGGTCCAAGGGAACTTCCTGAGATTCAAAAAGGACAAGGTCCTGCGTCTGGGTTGGGCCAACCCCCAGGATCAAAATTGTCTGAGGGATGAACAGACTGAGAGCAGCCCTGCCAAGAAAGACTTGGGGGTGCTGGTGGTTGAAAAGCTGGACATGAGCCAGCAATGTGCACTTGCACAACTGAATAATGATTCAATGGGGAAAAGACTCCGTTTTTGTATCTCAGCAGACTTTCATGTTGCTTATGCATCTTATCGAACATATCTTGATAGGCAAAGTGGGAAAAGTTTTCCCTTTGGTTAAAGAAAGTTAAGAATTAATAAGGAGGTCTTAAAAAAAATGAGGGCAAGTCATCTGAAGGGAATAAAAAATGAAAAAAATGGTGGGAGGAAGAGGAGGAGAGAGAGAGAGTGAGAGAGATTTAGAATTTAACCACACTATAATAAATTAAGGTATTTGTTTTCTTTAATGTATTTATTCTTGTATTTCACAATTACTTTTCATGATATTGGCAACGGTGGATGACAAAAATAAGTACTCTTATTTGCATCTCCCTTTACCTGACTTAGTTTAATAGAGATTTCAAGGTAAATGGATAATATCAAGTCTTTTTTCATCCAATGGCATAGTTAACAAGAACACTGGATTACCAGGAAATCTTTGTCTTACCCCATCACATTATTCAGCACAGGCAAATAGTATGTAGCCTGTCAGCAATTGACTGACTACCTAAAAAGATATTGCACACTACAGAGTACCCATATCACAAAATCAAAAGAAAAACAATGTATGTTTCAGGGACTGTGGTAAGTGGAGAAACTCTTTGGGAATGTGTGGATGCCTCCCAAGTCACTTGAATCTAGAGATCTAGAAGTAGAGGGAAGGTACATGCCAAGATCTTTTGCTACAGCTAGAAGTGAATAACTAGAAGATTACCCACAGCAGAAGGACACAGTGACAGAACCGCTGAACAAGGAGTTGGAGAACTGGCAAGGTGCCTGGCTACACACTGCAACAATCCATATCCTTTTGGTGAACGTCAGAAGTGGAACAAATTCTGGACTCAGAAAGATGTCTGGATGTGGGTACTGCCATAAGCTCAGTCACCCACTTCTCTCGAGACAAAGAACTTGGCTACCAGTCTTACACTTCAGAGAAAAAGAGGCATGCCAAAAACCAGACTGTTTGTTTCTTGGCAGATGAGACACCCGCTTATGGATTTGGAGTAAATGAACTGGCATTTAGTGTGGTTTTCTCCTCTACAGATGCTATTGTTGTCTGCTTAACACACCTTCTAGAACAGGATCATGAAGGCCACTGAGAACTACCAGGAGTTAACATGCACAGCTATTTGTTGCTTTTCTTCATGAACAGAGAGGTTGTCTTCAGAGTGTTCCAGGACAAGTTTGACCTGTATGTGTTCTGGGAGAACTTTGGCCTGAACCGTGGCAACATCTGGCATGAATTCTCCATGTGTAGGATGCCACCCTTATAGTGCAGGATGGCCACAGTAGCTCTATGGGGGTATAACTGAGGCACAAATTCACAGTTTCTCTCCACAGCACAAGGCTCTAAAGAAGCCCATCTTCTGCAGGTAGTTGCCATGCTGGAGGATGTGATTCAACCAGATCAGGCCTCTGTTATCCTATAACAGAGAACCTTTGATAATTCCTATCTGGTCACAAACATTCTTTACCTGGTCTGTGTTTTACTTCCTGTCCTTTGACAAAGAGAAAGCATTTGACATGGAACATCAGAGCTATCCTATAGGGATCCCTATACACTAATATTTGTCCCTGCTTTGTGGGAGTCCCTTGATGCACTATGAATGACAGAGCAGAGAAATTGATAAAAGTTCTACAAGATCTTGAGCAAGGCTGTTGGCTTTCATTAGGAAGAGGCTCAAGGCTGTCTGTTGATCTACCATCTTTTTCTTCTCTAGTGGGAGAAAATGAGTGTTTACAAAACTGGATGAAAACCCAGATGAAATGATGGTTGAGAAAGCATGTGAAGTTACCAACTTGATAGTCCCTTTCACTGGGTAAGCTGACTAAGAAATCTGGCCTGGTGGCTCAGGAGAGGTGAGCTCCTTCCCTCATGCTCAACATCTAGCAGGGCACAGACATTCACTCTACCTGGACCTCTGCACCTCTGGAACAAACTCCTCCCCGGTTCCTAACGGGGACAACAGGTAGGCAAGGATGTCAGAGCAGGTGTGAAGGTGGGCAGGTCTGCTTTGGATCCTAGATCTCAGGCAAGGTGAACTCATTGTGATCCTGCTAGTTCTGTCCATTTTCTGCTACTTCTTCAGCAGGCTCTGCCTTTTCCCTGTGACCTGGACCTGGATTTTTTCAGGTCAGGGCAGCACTGTCTTCCTTTCTGACGTGTTCCATATACTCATAGCAAGTTAGTAAGGCAGGATTTCCCTTCCCAGAGGACATGCTGATTCTGTCTTTACAGACTGTGTTTATCCCTATGCTCAACAATATCATACTTTATAATTGGCTTTTCCATTTTACAAGAGAGGAAAGACAGACTCAGGGAACCTCTCTGGAGCCCTGTTTGGGGATGGGACTTACAGTGGCAATATTCCAGGCCTTTGACTCAGTGACTGCTTGTAATGATAGGTTAAACATTTTGGCCAACAGCTCTGCAATTTCGCATTTGAGCTCCTTCACAGCTCTTGGGTGAATGGCTGCTAATCCTGGTGACTTACTGACATCTAACTTAGTCTATGCAGTTGAAGGCTCCATGTATACATAGCACAGATTGATATAGCTCCCCTGACCATTGTGTTACAAAAGAATATAGTGGATATTGGAAACTTCCCAGAATCTTTAACCGTAAAAAAAAAAAAAAACCAAAAAAAACCACAAAAGAAAAAAAAGAAAAATTACAGATAATAAATCTCATATTCTCTGCTGTGACCTTATCTTCAAATGCCACTTCAACACATTTTGTCATCAGGTTGTCCAGCTATTTCATAGCTGGCTTTCAGCTTTTTTGGTATTTAAAGCCTTTATTATAAATCTGAGCTTTCACAAATTCATTCATGTTTTTTGTAACTTCCTGTGTAAAAATGATAAGCCATGATTTTACTGCTGTCCTCATTTGGACAATTCTTCTGTTTTCTAAAGTCAAACTTTCCTATATAGTGACCTCTTTAGGTTTTCGGTTTAGTTATACAGGGCTTTTACCGCGTCATTATGTTTTCTACACGAAAGCCAGTGTGGTTTCAGAGCCAATAGGAGCACCACAGACATGGTGTTTGTTCTCAGACAACTGCAAGAGAAGTGTAGGGAACAGAACAAAGGTCTCTATGTGACATTTGTCGACCTCACCAAAGCTTTCGACACTGTAAGCAGAAAAGGCCTGTGGCAGATCTCGGAACGTTTAGGATGTCCCCCCAAGTTCCTCAAAATGATCATCCTGCTACATGAGGATCAGCGTGGACAAGTCAGATATGGCAATGCACTCTCTGAGCCCTTTCCAATAACCAATGGTGTGAAACAAGGTTGCGTTCTTATACCAACTCTATTCACAATCTTCTTCAACATGATGCTCCAAAGAGCCACGGCAGACCTCGATGAAGAAAATGGCATCTACATCTGATATCGTACCGATGGAAGCCTCTTCAACCTAAGGCGACTGAAGGCTCACACCAAGACCCTGAATCACCTTGTCCGTGAGCTGCTTTTTGCTGATGATGCCGCCCTCGTTGCTCACACAGAAGCAGCTCTGCAGCGCTTAACATCCTGCTTTGCAGAGGCTGCTGAGCTTTTTGGGCTGGAAGTCAGTCTGAAGAAGACAGAAGTTCTCTACCAACCTGCATCTCAGGAAGTCTTCCATCATCCTCACATCACCATAGGCAATTTAGAGCTTAAGTCAGTCCAGCAGTTCACCTATCTGGGAAGTATCTTTTCCTCAGATGGTAAGATCGACAAAGAGATAGACAACAAACTAGCAAAGGCATACAGAGCCTTTGGAAAACTCTATACAAGAGTCTGGTCCAAAAAACACCTGAAGTAAAGTACAAAGATCAGTGTCTACAGAGCCATTGTACTGTCTACTCTTTTATATGGGTCTGAATCCTGAGTCATCTACCGCCACCACCTGCGGCTTCTCGAACGCTTCCATCAGCGCTGCCTCTGTTCAATCCTAAACATCCACTGGTCTGATTATGTGACCAATGTGTCTGTTCTTGAACAGGCAGGGGTCACCAGTATCAAGGCCATGCTGATGAGAACGCAGCTGCGCTGGGCAGGGCACGTCTCCAGGATGGAGGATCACCGCCTCATGAAGATTGTGCTCTATGGTGAACTCGCCACCGGCTGCCGCAAGAGAGGAGCCCTGAAGAAGAGATACAAGGACTCCCTGAAACAACACCTCAGCCCTGGCCATATTGACTGCCATCAATGTTCCACTCTGGCCTCCAATCAGGATTCATGGAGAAACACCATTCACGACGCTGCTGCTTCCTTTGAGAATGCATGGAGAGTCAGTCTTGAGGAGAAAAGACAACGCAGAAAGAACCATTCCTCACCAATATCACCTAAAGAGATGTTCCGCTGTGCCTTTTGTGACCGAACCTGCCTATCTTGTATCGGCCTTTTTAGCCACCAACACATTTGCAGCAAGTGTGGATAGTGCCCTTCCCCCATCTTCGTTCGTGAAGCCTAGCCATGATGATGATGATGTTTTCTTTTTCAGAGCAGTTTACCTGGGCTTCCAATATAGTATTTTCAAGCAGCCTTGAGGCTGCTTGCAGGCTTTTTCTGAGTATTCAGTTTAGGGATATTTTTGCTAATAATCTCATTTTTATCTAATTTTCTTTCCTGAAATTGAATCTCTGTATGCAGGATTTATTTGTCTTGTTCTTTCCCACTGCAATATTAAGCTTAATTTCATTCTGATTGCTGTTACAGAGGGCTCTTCAACTAATACCATCTGAATTAGGTTCTGTGCATTATCCAAGACTGAAACCCAAATAGCAGCTTTTCATGAGAGTGCTAAGATTTGTTGCTTTAGGAAGTAGACATTCACCGTGTACAGCAGTCTCATCTCTACCTCTTATGCTAAGGCAGCAAAGATACAGTCTGTATATGTAGGATGAAAATCTCATCCTGTTGCAACCTGTCTCAAATTTGCAATATTACCTAAACGCTATCATTCCCCAAATCAAAAAGACCAGAGTATGATCCTAGTACTATTTGGGTTTTTATTATTATTGTTATTATGGATTTCCACACAGAATTTCACAGTGTTTCTTTTTTCTCAGAAACTTTTTTTTCCTTCATGTACATTGCCCTTACCTGTACATCTCATTCTATCATTCTTCAAAACTGGTAGCCTGGCAACGCTGTATCTTGTTAATTATCCTTTCAGCAGGTCTCTGACGTGTTCATTGTATCAGGGTTGCTTTTTATTGCCAAAATTTTGTTTTCCTCATCCTAAAGCTTCTAGCATTGGTGTAGAAGCCAGCTTTTGTTAATTTTGCCCTTGGTTTAGCTTTGCCAAGCTAGTCAGCTGACATTTCAGGAAAACTGACTTCCCTTCTCTATTTCTATTTCCCTTCTGGCCTCTTCAGAGGTATGCTGCATATCAGTCAGGTTACTCTGCCAAGTTGAATCAGTCTGAATGAGCTGTTTCTTCATGCCTGTTAACTCCTTTTTCCAGTTCCTCGTTTAAATAATCCTGTACAACCTTCTTAATTTTCAGAGACAGCAGTCTGTCTCCACGTTGATTAAAATAGTCTGTCCTCACTTTATGGGTTCCTTCTGTCTCAAAAGGTTTCCCACCCCCTAATTACTGAAATACCTGTCATCACTACACCATGGTCTTATCAATGTACCAAAATTCTGGATCCTTGCCTGCATCTCATGCCTCACACCCTGGAACTAGAAACATTTTGGCCACCATGAAAATACTAACTTCAGTCTTCTATTGGGCAATCCAAACAGCCATCCAGGGCAACACTCATAGACTTCCCCAAGTCACCGATACCAACCCAAGTCTCTTAGATTCTCTCATGCACATGTCTGACTACCATCTACTTCTTTTGCTAGCCAGCTGCCATGCACCCTTGGTGACTAGCAGAAGGGTTTCATCTCAGACATCTTTCATTTTCATCTTGGCCCCCTCTCTCCATAAGACTTCTCTTTAGGAGCACAAACCTGTCACAGTGGATGGACACCAGCTCTAAAAGTATGTGTCATCTGTGTAACTCTCCCTTGGTTTTAGCTGTCATTTTTCAGTGACTCTCAAAAGAACAGACCCCATCTCCCCAAACCAAGAGCTTCTTGCATAGTGTGCACACATATAGTGCCAGACCCACAGGAAGTTAAATAACCTCTTATTCTAGTCTATCATTACTAAGCTAACTATGAACAGATGAGATATATCCAAGAATGTGGGGGATGAAGAAAGGTGTATCAGCAGTGTTTTCATAAATATAAAGTGAACACCAGCAATCCATGCTAGTGATGTGGTAGAAAGCAATTTCAGTTTCCACTGTATCATAGAATAACTGAATCTTAAGATAAATTGGGAAATTAATTATAGGAAAATGCAAGTAATAAAAATACATAAACAAGAGACGAAACAATTTTACAAAGTTTGAATTGCAATACATGACCACATCATTAGATACAGATATTGATACTAAAAATTACTTGGTTCCAAGTAGATTGAGTTTATGCAAAATACAAAATATCAGTTCTCAATATTACAAGGTGTTCTGAATTCATATTGTGTTCAAAGAACACAATAAGTGGACAGCTATGGGCAGTGAAATTTGTTTTATCCATGTGCAAAAGATGATCTCAGCCCTTTTATTTTTAATATGTGATTGGTTATAACATGAATATACAAAATCAATTAAAACATTAATTTAAAGTACTTATGTGCAACATCAAAGGCACTGTACCTACTGCATGACACAAGGATGACAGTTTAATTGATGAAAGAACTTTAATTGTTAATATAAAGATATTAGTAGAATTAGGCAGGAGATTTATACAGTACAGAAACTGTTTTTTAAAAATCCCCTGACTTGTATTAGATCAAAAGTTAAAATGTAAAATTCTGTCCATATTTAATTCATAGGAACTTTGAAATATCATTAAAGAGAAATATTTTATCATTTCATTCTTTTTATAATTCTAATAAACAATATTGAGCTTTTAACCATTTTAACCATGACTTAACTATTGAAAGGAAGTCAAATAAGAAGAAAGTGATTGCAGATCTTAATTCAGATAATTTTGAAAGGCATTTCCACCATTTTTGAGATATAATTTTATTTAAACCATCTTTTGCCAAAACAGAAATCCAGTAGGAATTTAATTTAGTACTTTTCTTGCATATCCAGACAGAAGATTTTGTTTGATTTAGTAGTTAAATTTCTGACATGCCAGATTTAATTATTTTATTTATTTTAAATGGTTATTTTACTTTGACTCATGGAGAAAAGGTACATTTTTTGTATGCTGACTGCTAAAATCAAAACAGTAAAGGTTAAATACTCTTACCAACTTATTACTCACAAAGTAAAGAATTATTCTCTGTTGAACAGTGTTTTGAAAATAGAAATTGCCAAATTTCTTACTCAAGGTTTAGATGTGAATGCATCATAATTCTTTGTTGAATCAATTACTGCCTACTGGACCCTTCTGAATCTCATGATGAGAGATGTTTGCACACAGAAATAATCCCTAATGCATTTTATTTTACAGGAGAAAGCTTTAAGTCTAAAGAGTGATCTTAGTTATCATGCGAGCCTATGGTGAAAATTACTTCAGCAGCCCAAAAAACAGGGATACAACCCCTCAAGAAGGGACTTTGTTGGTTGTGGGTACAAGGGAGAAATGAGAGAAACAAGTTCAAAGGAAGCTGGTTTAGGACATAGAAGGCTTAGTAAAGATGAAGAATGAGTTAATAAGAACTAGAAGTATGGTGAGGAGAAAGAGTAAAAATCTGCTCTACTTTACTGCCAGCTGCTAGATGACTCTGCTTTATGGATACTCACAATAAACAGAAGTCTGAATGACTTTCATGTAAATGTTTTCACCATCTTGACATCCATTTCTCTCTCTTCTCTCAGTTGTTTAATCAGGTGATATAAAAGCATTCTGATAGTCATGTTTAGCAGTAAACTTCAAGTACTTTAGTCATCTAGAGCCATGTTAAGGGCTATGCAGTTCACTTTACCTGTGCAATGCTAGAGCTTGTTACTAAGAGCTCTTCAGCACTGGTCACAAAGTAAAGTTGGATTAATATTGTTATTTTGGTGTGTCAGAATTCATGCTTATGCTACACAGAATAGTAAGATCAAAGGTTCACAACAGGTTTTGTCTTTTCTAAAGAGAAAGTGTTTCAGGTGAGAAAGTTAGCGCTGAAGACTCCCAATGGGATTTCCCTAACATTACAGCCAACAGATGAGAGGGAAGACATACAAAAAAGCATATTTCCCTTCTGTATATAGCATCATGGTAGTTCAATACCCTCTTAAACTGCCCTCAAAGAGTTTGTTCCTTTCTTGGCAATGGTCTGCAATTTTCCGCACAGTTAAACCTGATGTTGGAGATTTCAATATTACAGTCCTTTTTTCACCAGATAAGACCTCAATCAGTTTAAATAATGCCCATAACTGTCCTACGGTGACTATTTATTTGATAGTATAGTGTGATTTACATTATCAAATGTTTGGTTTTGGTTTTGTTTTTGGTTGGGTTTTTTTAATCTAAGACTATTGTGCTACATTTCTCACATTTATGAAGTTCATCAAAAGTTTTATTAGTCAAACAGATCTATGCTACCTTTAGAAGTCATCCTAAGATTCAAGAAAAACTGATTTGTGAGCAAATATCACTTGTAAAAATGTAGTGTTCAAGTTGTGTGCTCAAATGCTTTTCAAAACAAGATAGGTAGGAGTTATGTGTTTCTTTGGGTTTAGTTACAGCTTCACATTTCAAAGGGGAATTTTATAGTCACACTGCCATAATCAAAAGTATATTAAGATAGTAAAAACTATTTGTTTCTTGAAGAAATTTCAGTTATTGCAAGAATTCTGCTTCTATACTCTTTAGACTATGGACCACTCATTTCTCTTTAACTTCGGTGTTGATTTTTTCCCCCTAATACCTTTTTGAAAGAATTTTCATATCGAGTAAGAGTCTCTGAATTCAATATAGGAGGAAGGGATTGAAGAACCTATATTTTGTGACTTCGGCATTCTGAAAAAATAAGTATGTGGAGTTCGCACCTGACATTGTATAAGTGACGTTCATAACAGTATCATAAAAAAGGTTTCAATAGAAAAGCTTTATGTATTTGAATACTCTTCTGGGTGGCTAAAAAAGTCCAATTATGAGTATCCCTGTGCCCTGTACCACACCTATATACCTAGAAGATGATCAGTTTACCTGGCCACAGGCATCCTTTTCTATAAGGCTTAAAATCCAAACCCAAAACTTTCTATGTAAAAAAGTTGTGAAAGCAATTAAGCCACTCAGGTGTTCAGAATTCAGCTTTGAGATACTATTTATTTGTTTATAAAGCATTCCTGTGCATAAAAGTGCCTTTTACTATGCCTCTGAAAAAGTTGGTTTTGTTTACAATAAAAAGAAAAAAAAACAATAAAAGAATCATCACTCTTTAGCAATGTATATCACAATCAATGATTTCATAGTTTAGATTTTCAAAACCTGGAATTATAAACTGTATTGTAGCAAGAGGGACTCCTGCTGCATAGATTAGGATGCCTCTATGCTGACCTATGCACCTCACCCTCTGCTAAACTCTGCACGTTTTGTGGAGCTACAACCTCAGACCCCTAGTCTTCCCTCTCTTGTTGTCATTGTATAAAGAAAAGTGAACTTTAGATATCTAAACAGTAGGCATCCAGTCTAAATCATTCATATAGTCTGCTCACACAATTCAGAGGAACTGCCCTCTGGAAGAATGTGCATATTTTGTTTGACTGAATAAGTAACTAAGGCAATTAACTAGCTCAGTCTGGATACATACGGTTCAGGCAGTTAAATCTGAAGGAGGTTGAACCAAGAGAGTTGTCACATATATTTGTACTGCAGTTTTCTTTAGCTGAACAACTGTCATTCCACAGCAGAAAAAATAAAAAAAGGAACTGAGTACCATGCAGAAATGATGCAGATCGTTTCAACTTGACTGCCCTAAAACACTTAAGCCCTTCTCACTTCTTGCCCTCCATAAGGGCCACTTCCTTGACCTGTATCAACATCCTAGTGCTTTTCAGAAAACTTGCTTTATTCCAAAGAAAACATTTATTTTCTTTGCTTTTTACCTAATCAAACCTTCTGCTTTCAAAAACTTTTTGATTTAAGTACGAAAATTTTCAGGCCCACAAGATACTTTTCAGAAGACTATGGAAATTTGGAAAAAAGTGGGCTAAAGAGAAAAAAAATTACAAAGTTGCAAGAATTCTGGTAATTTAAGTCTGAGTAACAAGAAAAAAGTATTGAGCAAAGCTACATATTTTTCAATCACTTTGGAATGTGTGGACTTAAATTGCCATGGACACATAAGAGACACACTATAAAGATTAATAATTGCAGGGTCAAAGTTCTTCAGAAAATCGATTCCTGTCTCATAGAATAATTCTGGAGAAGTCAAATCTTGAAATTTTCTTTAAAAATTGAAAATCAGAAAACCACTGAAAAGCTCCCCTTCTTCACCTTCATCAATGTCAAATGATTTTCTGTCTGGCTGTTTATTTATCAACACATAGTACCACAGAATAAATAAATTAGAGGTTTATTAGAAGGTCTTCAGATTGTCTATCAATGAACCTGAGGAAATAATAATAATCTTCCAGTTTACTTTTTGGCCACATTTTCCAGCAAACTTCTGATTTCATTGACTTTCTGCAATAGTCCCTAGAGAATTAATCATTAGGAGAATTTCCTTACACTGAGAATTTGATTGAGTTACAGCTGAGCTACAGTAGTCACTAAAAATGCTCACTGCCTTTGCTTCTCACTAAGAGCTGTTTGTTTATTGAGATATGCCATATTATGTGTATAGTAGAATGTTCACAAAGTCCTTTACATCCAAAACAAAATTCAGCAATATAACACACTCAAAGCTATTTCTGACCTACCACAGACCTTGCTTGCTTTACCATATCAGGGAAATTTTAAAAACACAATTCTTTCACTAAGAGTTCATCTGGGAACTCACCCTGCTGCTAGCCGGGCTGTGATACTGATACTGCCATAAGTATAACTCTTCTCCCGAAGGAAACTTGTTGTTGTGAGGGGTTGTTGTTGGGGGGGGGTTGTTGTTTTGTTTGTTTTTCCTCTGTGGTGTTGTGGAAGTGGTTTGCTCTGGTCTGTTTATAGTTATACCTATATCTACATATATAGATATACATATTTATAGCAGTTAGGGACAGTTATCCTTCTTGTATTAAAATTCCTTTTCTTAAATTTGATAAAGAGTGGCGTGATTATTGTGGAAAAGGCCCCCTCCCCCGCTTGTGGGTAAACATTTTAGTTTTTCCCCTCAAAACAGGACATAACAATCACAGAAATTGTTATCAGAAAGTGTTGGGGGGGGTTAAAATAAGTTTTGAATAGTAAGTAAATGACCACAAGGCCAAACAAGTGGGAAACCAAACAACTCTCACTGTGCAGATGCACTTCAGCAGTGTAGCAGTATGACAGACATTACAAAAATGTGGAGCAGGTTTCTCTGATCAGCTCACATAGAAATTGTCATATTGCGGGTTCTGGGACATGATTAAGTTAATAGTCTTGCTGTGAATTTTGGTCATTGAAAGTGTGGACTCATGGTTATAGCAGATGTATCAGGAAGACAAATCTCATTTGTTTTGCATCTGTATGACATTTTGAACACTTGAAAAAGACATTTCTAAGGTTTTCCTGTCCATTAGGTTGAGAAAGAGAGTGGAATCCAGCCTAATACCCAGGTCAGGCTCAGAATGTAGCTTAAATTTCACTGATAAGCTTGTAGCAGTAAGCTATACCCCCCAAGGATATTTCTTTTTCTTTTTTTCTCCTTTTTTTCCCCTCTTTTTTTTTCCTTACAGCTTTATGACTCATCATCTTGCTTGATCCATTCCCTTTCTGAAAAGGTTTGCAGCTGCAGGGCAGTGACTACAACTGACCTTAGCTTACCCTCTCTCTGGACCACTGTGTTCCTCCTGCTATCATTATTTGTGTTTCATTTCATAATGCAATTCAGAACTGCATTATATATATATCTATATTAAAAAAATAAACATTTACATCAATGTGTTGGAGACTATTTAAGATAAAACGGAGTTACACAACTTTGCATCAGCCAGTCCATTCACAGCACAGTTCACATGGCAAATGATTTAACAATTCCTTCATTAAGAGCTTTGATCTCTCTAGTTGCACATTACATACTGTCAGGCAATATGTGTCTAACCCAAATGTTGTGTGTTTCACTTTGAAGTACTTGACAGTTGTATTATTTTAACTGTAAACTAAGTCAGTACCACTGATAGGTTTAATGAGTCATCTGTGAAGAAATACCTTGTTTGCCTATTCTGTTTACAACATAATAGCATGTTTTATATAATATACATGCGAGATGTTTGTTTACAAGCACAATTTTTTTTTCACTACTCCAACCCTCCTTGTTCAGCTCTTTATACCAAATCAAGATGACATAAAGCTGCTGCTCTTCCATAGGTACATGAACCTCCCCAAAAGCACCTCTCAACTCCAAAGGAAAATTTTGTTCTTAATAAGATATTAAGTTTTTACTGTTCACCACACAACGATATAAAAGCAAAATATTACAGGCTTGATAGTCATTCATAAAAAGGTAGTCCCCTAAGAACTTAGCTCTGCATCCATTAGTAATGGCACACGTGCTATAACCTTACATTTTCTGCCTGCAACATTCAGTTGTGAAGACAGGCCTTTGCTGGAGTTGACTTATAGCCAGGTGCATAAAAAGACTTCTGACCTGAACTCAGAGATTTTGAGCCTGTATTAGCTAAGGCCATGGGAGACATGAGTTATGGTCCAGCCTCAATTTTAATGAGATCTTAACCTTCCTTTTACAGTGAGGATGCCACCTAATAAATTTGTAACTTGATAATGCTTTAGGACTATGTTTATGTGGCTATCTGCATATTCCCTTTGCTGTCCTGGATGCCACAAATTACTATATACAATATTTTATAGACAAACTAAACGGTGAGAAATCACTGGATTTCTGGTGTGTTCACAACACTGACTTGGATGCTGAAGTCACACAGATTTGAGTGTGACGAGTGGTAAGGATTATTTCAGTCTACTTAGGGTACTTCCCTTTATGAATAAAGGATTTTCCATTGCTCATTCACAGTCAGGAGTCAGATTAAAAGCTGTAACACAAGTTACATTATATCCTTTTTTTTTTTTAATCAATTACATTGTCACTGGGAATCAATAAAAGTACTCATGGTGTTCTTAGGTGTTGTTTTGGAATGAAGAGCCTCCTAAGTACCTCAGGATGGCCCAAGAGGAAAATAAGCACAAAAGAGTTAAAGGGCCCTATGGAGAATAATGTATGACGGCAAGTCAATGATCATACAAATGTTTTAAAGCTCCTCTTAGAAAAAGTAAAGAATTCTAATCCCCTGTTCAAAAAAATCTAATCCATTTCATGTTTTTCAGGAGTGAAGTTAAAAAAGAAAAGAAAGAAAAAAGGGGTAACCAATATTCATCTGGGAATTTTACATCCCAAGAAGTACACATAATAAATAAGACTACTTGCAGTTGGTTTTAAGTATGTATTGTGTTTTTAATCTGCTCAGTCAGATTAATTTGGCTACTTTTTATTTATGCCTATTTATACTTACTAGAATTATGACATTACTTCAGGTTTAGATTCTGTGTGTAATATCCGGCCACAATCAAACATGCTCTCTTCATTCCAACAATTTTGTCCAGAGAATCCATAACTTTCTGGACAAATATATCTCAAATAAGCTATGTTGCAACACGAATGACTGATCAACCATATCTGCCTTCACTACAGGACGCAAGAATGAAGGTAAAAGGTTTTCCATGAGTATTCTCTCTTTTTCTAAGCAAGCATTTCTTTCATCTTCCACCTGTCATAATTCTCTTCAATTCATGATGTAACTTCAGACATACTCACTGCATCTAAAAAGGGGAGGCACTAAAAGCATAAACGAGATCTCTTATACTTGTTTACTGCTTAATTCAAATTGATAGTTGTTTTTTTTTCCTTCAGTGTTCCTACAGAAATTTAATATAACATTCAAATGAATAATAAGAAAATTTGAATACAATGGCTATGCAAAAAGTATTCAAGGGACAGAAATGAAATTCCTTTCCCCTATTTCCCTTTCCATATTTGACAGAATGCTTCCAGTGACTGCTGATTAATTTCTGAGGGAGACTAGTAAAAGTTCATAACTGACATAAGATCATAACTTGTGTAAAGACAGATATTTGAAAAGGTCTAGAGAGAATGCTGCTAAGTTTGCTGAAAAAGCTTTCAAGATTGTAATGTGTCCCATTCAGACTGCAAAGTAGTACTGCTCTCTGCTGGTTGTTATAAAATTAAATTGCTGTTTGGCAATTTCATGAAAGTTCTTTAATGTATTTGCTGGATACATCTGTAAATTATGATTTTATTTGAATTAAGAGAGACAAAGAAATGTTTATTCAGCTATGAAGCGAGAACATGTCTGCTTACCCATCTAATAAATGAGCAATTCTCATATAAGGCATTTCAGCAAAGCATCACATTTGCAGAATTTTACATTTGAGGATCCCTCTGACCTTTCTGATATAACCTAGATCTGAATTCTTGTCTCTAATAAGTTGTTTCTTTCTTTCTTTAACTTGGTTTTCAATTTTGCTGATTCTCTGCTCATAAGAGAAGCTTCTTTAAATTAGGGAAACTGAGGTGGCATAAGTCCAGCTGAACACTGCATTGACACAGCAGCATCCCCAAATGACGAAATTGCCCGAGATATCTGTTAAGGTATCTTATGAAAGTAAAAGCAAGAGTCTTTGCTCCCCTTCCAGTAAGCAGTATACACCAAGGCCCAGCCTTTCTGATTAGAGATCTCCTTGACAAATGAAGATACTTCCTCCATGTTCATGCAATAACAGGACATGATGTTTCTTGTCAATCATCTGCCTCCTCTTTCCTTGCCTCATCCAAAGGGCATTGAGACTGCTCTGGAGAAAATAACTAATTCATCAACATCAGCTCTGGGCATTTCAATGTAATGAGTTAGGCACCTGAGAGCTGTAATTTTAACAAGGAACAGCTTTAAGAGGTGAACATTTCTTGTTTTTCAGACTTTTTTTTAGGGTCTGTAACCACAAAGAGGAGTAACATATTTGTATACTGATTTGCTTGTCTGTCATTGGTTTTTTTTTTTTCTTTCCGGAAATGCATCAGACCTTATTTTATTACAATATGAGCAATATTATGAATCATCAGAGTTGGTCAAACTTGGATAATTTCCCAATCTAAATTAATAGGATGCTGAGACTTGACAAGGACTGTGCCATGTAAAAAGAGCAGGATAATTCTACTCTATCAAGTGACAATGAGAGAAACCTAAACCCCATTTGTTACTAGTACAGTCGGGGAGTGGATTCCCCTTTCACTGTGAGATGCACTGAGGTTGTGCAAACTTTCCAGGTCCAAACTTTGCAAAGAATATCTGGATTCACCTTGAGGAGGAGAATTCAGTGCTGTTATACTAACACAGCAATATTTGCCTCAGAACTGAAATAAAAAGCTTTATCTATCCTCTTTAAGAAATGAAAAAATATTTTAATCCCTGACAAAAAAATGAAGAGAGTCAGAAAGCTAACAGTCCTTTCCTCCTAAAGCAATTTGATTTCAATATCTCTAGATCAAACTGAGAAAAATTAATTGGTATGCACTAAATTATGTATGGAGGGTGAGATTTTCAATGTCACAAAAGACAGTCAGATGTCTAATTCCATTTGTGCCTTTATAAATAATTATCATCAACACTGAAAGAAAGCTATGATAAGTGATGAATGTAATTCCAAGTCTTTCTCTCCTTTTAAAGATGTAAAAATGATCATCTTCCATACATGAAAAGAATTCCCTGAGAATGCAACACAAACAAGGAAGCAAAGAACCAATAACCCCTCTCTCTCAGCGTCCTCAGGAAAGACAAGCAGAGACTTTTAAAAATTTTTTTCTCAAATCTTGTTTTTCTCAAAAGTGCAAACGCAGCAACTGACAATGGCTTTGAAACTGGCATATTGTGACTCATGCTACTCCTTATGCTAAACCTGATAGTTCACTGACCCTGCTAGTTTATCACTCAGGTTTTTTTGTTTGACATTACTTTCTGGTCCTTGGCTAAATTTTGCTAGTAGGCTCTTTAGGAGAGAAACTAGTCCTAGTGCATGTGTATACAATCTCTAGAATGACTTACTTCATTCTTAGATATCGGTTGCCATCTGGCATCAAACTAGTTAAACAACTTGAAGCTTTTAAGTAGTCTCTGAAAAACCAGGAAATTGTCTGGACATGTATCCAATGCAGATTTCTTTCCCTTCTTTTAATTTTTAATTAATACGTAATATTCAGTGTCACATGAAAGGGAGAGGAGCAGAAATGCAAAGATTTCTAGTCCCACCTGTATTAATATAAAGTTAATAGTTATAAGAGTCTCCAGAAAATCAGAGCCTTTGGACCCAACACTGCCTACCGAACTATGGATAGCACACAGGTTGCAAGGGTTTCTGACATCTGCTATGAGACCACACTTAAGCAAAAAAAGAACTTTCTCCACAGCAGCTCCCAAAATAACATTTATTAATAGAAGTATGTGACAGTTATTGTGAGTTTTGCATTGCCGGTGATAACATTTAGCTGCAGGATTGTATTTAATTCATGACAAAAAAACCCAAAACAAACCAGCACAAACCACATTTTACAGAGACAGGGATACCAAAGTTAAGTTTCAATACAGCAGTGTATCCCACTCCCATGAGAGACAGAAACTAACAACAGACATCTACCAACCAGAAACACAACCACCCAGAACACAAACCTAGACACCCCTCAGTAACACAGGGCAATAAAAATCTCTTGCACACCACCTTTTCTGTAACACAAAGCAAAAGGAAAGAAAAGAGCTGCTTCTCATCAACACACATGTTGAAAAGGAGCTGCACACTGCAAAGGAAGAGAACAACTAATAAAGTAAGGTATATACCTATTAAGTTACAAAGTGTAAGGCATGTTACTGTTATTAGTATTAAAGTAGCAAAACACAGTTAGTAAATAAGGAGCTTATAGAGTAAGAATCAAAGGAGCTGCAAAGTAGAAGTACAAACATAAGATATATAAAGTAATAAGCTTTTTAAGAGAGTAAAGTATAAGATATATAAGGTATAGAGAGCACATGGTTTCTCACCCCTACATTGTCTGAAGAGGTGGGAGGAGGCAGGGCAGCTGCTCGCAGCTACTGCTGCAGAGACAATGATGATTTCTCTCCTATTTTTGCTCACGCCCAATCTCTTTTTATACTTTTTTTTTCTTTAGGTCGGTTGAGTGACTATAGTCAATATTTTGGGGTGATAAGACAGATGCCTGAGGGGTGGCTCCTTGAGTCTCCACAGGGTACGGCGAAGAAAGGTCATGTCATTTCCGTAACACTCTATTCCTCGGTGGCCCCATCAATAAACACTTTCAGGGAGCCAATGGTTCCTGCAAGCATCCTTCCAGGGAGGCTGAGGCGTTTCCCTTGATGCCATAGGGGTTTTTTGACTTTTATTTTTTTTTTCATTTTTATAGATTTTAGAAGTAACTGTAGTAAAATGTAGATTTAGTGTGTTAATATTTCTAGCAGTTTATGTTCAATGTTTCTACATGCCAACCTCTGCCACATACCAGTAGCTTAAATTCTTTTAACTGTTTAGACTTCTCTTCGAGGTAGAAAGCTGAAGAATATCAGAAGGCTTGCAGAATGAGACATAAACATGAGGCAACAACCTTGGGTCTGAGAACACTGTAAAAGCTCCAAGAGCCCTATGTGTGCTGAGGAAGAGAAAATGATGAAGAGAGGGTCCGGTCCCACTGACCCCTGACTCAAATCCTGAAGAGGTGTGGCCAGAGGCAGGACAGGGCTGGACTGAGAGATGTGTGAACTGGGGATTGGGTAGACAACATTATAGAAACCATAGAAATCAGGTTTCGACATTTGTGTTGATATGTATTCCTATGGGCCCCAGGCCTCATATTAAAGGACTTTCACTTTTTATCTTACCCGACACTAACTTGGCTCAGAGTCCTGCTTTGCTGGGGTCTCTCAAGGCATCACCCTCAACTCATCAAGACCTTATCAGGGACATTACCCCACATTCAGAATAACCCAATTAAAGGAGCATCATCATATATCAAAGAAAAGAAAAAGATTTGGCATGCTAAATTCTTATTCCAGTCCTGGGCAAATCAGATTCTTTTCTGCAATGAATTCAGAACAATGAAGTCCTGAATTCTTTATATGTTTTAAATAAAATGTAGGGAAAAGCTGGTAATGCAAGCAAGTCTAATTTTCTTTAAAAATTCCCACATCTTCTTCATTTTCTCACCCAATTGTTCTTTTTTCTTTTCCCTCCAGATCAATTCAGCTGTTATCATGCCTCAGAGGAAAAAGTCTTGCACGAAAATATGCTTCACCTTAGGAGATCAAAGCTGTTTTACAGCTGTTTTTTTTTCAACCCTCTTTTAATGTTGGTGGCATCAAGTTCATTAGAAACAACAACAAAAACAAGAAAATAAGATATTTAAGCTAGGATCAGTAAATTAAAAAGAGCCTTTGATATGTAGTAGAAATGAGTGATTGAAAAAATATTCATGCCATAAAATGAGACCTGGAGAACTGATTATGCAACAAGGATGAAAATGCAGGTTTTTGTATCTCACTTTACCACTATGAAACAGTTACAGGCCTTATTCTATCTGTTAGAGAGGAAACAGCGAGGAAACTTGCAATGTAAGGAAAAACACAACTAGGCATAAGTATAAACCTAGTAAAGCCATTTTAATTAACTATTTATGGAAATGGAAAAACATTAATTACAGCTTTGTCCAATTGTTTCAATTATTAAAAAAGTACAACATATTAAAAGTAGCATTCCTTTAACTGGTGCAAAATAGCATACCATAAATGTTATGCTGGTCACAAAAAGAATGTGTGAACTGTATAAACAAATGCATAATCACCTTACTTCCCCTTCCAGCTGAGTTTGGTTTATTTAAAAACTTCAGCATTTAGAAGTTAACACACTGATTCAGTCTTCACTTCATGAGAAGAGTGGGTTTATTTCCTTTTCCATTCTCATTAAACTGCTGTCTTGAGAACAAATCTGTCCTGTACCATTTTAACTTTGCCTCATTCTCTCTCGAAATATTGAAACTTTTGAATTTTAAAGCTCTGGAATATCTCTGAAAACAAGGCTTTGCTGGACACTTCAGCCTTCTAAATAATCTCTATTTTTGCAATTTGTCCCTTCCAATCTTTGTCACCAGCTGTGGGAGCTAGGCAACTGACACTCAGCTCTACAACCCTATGTCATTGGAAAAGACAGTGAGGATTTTCAGCTCCTTCCTACCCAGTGAAGACAGCAGTTGGAATGGACATTGTTGCCTGAGATTCATCCCAGTCGGGGCCATGCACCGTTACCCTGCAAAAGAGACACTACAAGAGACTACCAGTGATATTGGCTACCTTGATGAATGGATGGATGAATATAGTACTCAGTGCTCATACTCCACATTTTTGCTTCTCTGTTCATTTTGAAGAGGATATCTTGTAAAACTGTTGAGTGAAATACTATTTCTTAACAAGTTCAAAGCTCAAGGGGCAAAGTTTTTACTCTCAACACAATTTCTTGAATTATGATTCATCTCAGTATCCCATAGTAAGGTGTATTTCTGTTTATTAAAAAACCACTGTTGCTCATTTTTCAGCAGCAATTACTGCTATAAAAAATATGTTTTCTGCCTTCCAACATGAATTTGTAAAAACCACTTCTGGAGTCTGTAGACCTTTGCCACCACATGTTTCACAAAGTGTAAAAGATGGCTGTTCTTTTGCATAGCAAAGAGAATGCTCTTTTCTACTGCCAACAGTTTCACATCCAGTTCATTTCCAGATGCCTTTAACGGTGTTGCTTTTAATCTACAATGTAGTAAATGTTTTAGAACTTTATTACTGTTCCCCTTACATGCAAGTTTCAGAAACTAAAGTTATCTGAGGAAGGTGATGCAAATTGAAGACACTTCATTTTACACCCCTGCTCTCCCTGCTTGTACACACCATGCACACAGGACAGCTTGAACAGGAGACAGCAGCCAACTAAGTTTTCTCCATGAAAGGAATGCAATCTACAATTAATTTTTCTACTCTGATCACTAGAGTGTGGATGTGTTGAACATTAGAGCACATTTCAAAACCTGACAATATTCTAGGTTGAGATAAGGGTAACATGGAATAGTAGAGTTAAATTGTTGCTACAGTACCACCACCAAAACTGACTTGTACTACTCAAAAAGGAAGAGAATTGTATTAGTATCTTGGGTTGAGCTGGCAAAATGTCAACTACCCAATAACAGATTTAGCTTCCCTCCCTCCAGCCGAGAAAAGGGAGAAGGGAAAAAAAAAACCTTCAAACTAAGTTTGTTCTTAAACTAACTATATATATTTGTACAGAAAAGAGAAAATTAAAAGAAACTACAATACACACTTACACAAGTTAGAAATAACAAGAAATAACTTCCCACTCCCCAGTAAACACAAATTCTACCATTCTAACTACAAATCACTCCAGAGACTCAATGCCCAGGAAGACAGACTTAAGCAGAAAGACTAAGAACAAACATTTTACATCCCTGAATTTAAACAAAATGCAAGTAGCGGCAGCAGCAGCGACAGGGCCTACTCCAGCAAGACAGCAGCTGCATGTCCTGTCTCTGCTTCAGCCATGAAAGAACTACGTGAACTCCTCCTACTCCTGTACTCATATCTCAGGTTTGCATTATCTGGTATGAAATATTTCTTTGGTTACTTAAGTCAGGTGATAACTGTCTCTCGTAACCTACATAGATTCTCTGAGCCTGCTAATTTGAGGTCTAGCTAAAACTAAAGTCCAAATTACCACAATTGGATACAAACATAAGTCCAAGTGCTGAAATCCTAAATACAGTTTTACAACTAACTGATATTATTCTGACAAAGGTCAATTTTTGGGTGCGTTATAGAAATGTACTATGTATCTTAATAGAATTTTAAGATAAGGTCTGACCATTCTACTTCCTACACAGTGTAAACCAGAAAATTTTGTCTATTTGGACGAATTCATTCAATTTTATCATTTAGCATTATAAAATAAGCATTAATGCCTGAGCAGCTCAAGTCTGTTTTCCTTTTTCTGAGCTTAAAATGGCTGAATTTAGAATTGCTGAATTTGCATTGAATATATTCTGTGGCTATACACCCTACAGCAATCACTGATGTAAAGTCATTGCTAAGTAACAATTAGACACTGAATCTCCAGTTTAAAAAAAAAAAAAAAGAACAGAACCAACTCTCAATAAAAATACTCTAGCAGTAATTTTGCTTGGATAATAATTGCATAAAGTTAGAATATGACTTTCAATGAAGGTTTTCACTGCATTTTTGTCCCCACAGAGAACTACTAATTAGAAAACAACTCACAAATTGTCACACATGGGGAATTGTCCATCAGTGAACCAAAAAGACAAGTTTCTGATATTTTCTCTAACTGCATATTTATTTATCCTGTCTTTTGATTTAAATACAGTAGAAGTCCTTACTGAAAACAAATATCAAAATGAGACAACATTTACATAGTTTGGGGGTGACATTATATGCAAAGATAGTACTTCATCACTACAACTTTGATCTGGTTTAGTCCAAGCTTTGGGAGCTTGCATCTTAATTAGAAATGCTTTAGCCTTGAAACGAATGTGCAAGTTATTTTTGTATTGTAAATAGCCCTGTGTTGCTATGGAAACCAGATATTTGATAATTGAACTTGTGCTGTAAATAGTTGTATGCTGTCATGTGAAAGACTCTCTTCACAAGTTGCTATCCAGCCAAATAGTTGGTTCTCCTGTCGATTGAAAAATTGAAGGTAAATGGGGTGAAATAGCTACCTCTGAAATTGACTTCAAAAATAAATCACTTTGCTACAGCATTTTAAAGAACATTAGGAAAACCTTTCTGAATTCTGTGGCTATTCTGCAGGTCAGAACCTATCATTGTCTTGCTTTTTTTCAGTGATATTTTCCTATTATTGTCTACTCACATATAAATGAACATGAAATACAAAAGGGGAAATGTAAACATTTTCTGTACTAAAAAGACAGTCATCAGTTTCAGCCAAATCAATCAGCATCTGCCTGATCTAGAGCCC
Organism: Pithys albifrons albifrons; assembly: GCF_047495875.1. NCBI lineage: Eukaryota > Metazoa > Chordata > Aves > Passeriformes > Thamnophilidae > Pithys > Pithys albifrons. The sequence continues at coordinate 70,917,923 of NC_092461.1, forward strand.
TAAACACATTTTTAACTTTTATTACATTTAATAATACAAGTTATGTAAAGAAAAAAATTGCATATTGACCAAAATGAATTTTTCTTTCTGCATCCCATGAGCAATCTTTCACATATTTTAGGGCATGTGGTTTCAAGTGGCTCAGAAGTCAGTTGCTAAATATAGTAGAGGTAGCTGAGAGACTGGCAAAAGAACGAGCTTTAATATGAAATGTGGAAGACTGGAGAGAAAAACATTGTGTTGAATGAACAGAACAGGTAGGCCTCTGTGAACAGAGGACAACAGGTATGTTCCTCCTGAAGGTCATGTGAGGAAAGGCCTGAACAGGGAGGAGAAGAGGAACTGGTGGAGTATATCTGACTGTGCATTTCCATGTCTAAAACACCATAACTAGTATAGTGATATTATAATGATATAAGAACTTGGAATGTACACTTTCAGTACCAGCAAGGAAAAAAGCTCCATGTTGGGAACAAGGAGTTCATCTATAAGTGACAAGACTAATTTACAGCTCAACACAGAATCATATAATGTCCTGGATTGGAAGGGACCTTAAAAGTCACCTAATTCCAACTCTTGTGCCATGTGCAGTGACACCTTCCACTTGACCAGGTTGCTCAAAGCCCCATCCAACCTGACCTTGAATACTTCCAGGGATGGAAGATCCACAACTTCTCTAGGCAACCTGTTCCAGTATTTCATCACCCACCATAAACCTGATTTGTAACCATAAATTACTCAGTCAGTGTAGTGAGATATTAATCTTTGATAATATCACTTTTACATTGAAAACAAGGAAGATCAAATGTAGTTTCAGCCTTTCACTGATCACTGAGATTCTAATCAACTTTTTTTTCTGGCATTGTTCACAAAAATAGTTGTTTCCTGGAATAATAGCTTTGCTTAATCCATACAATCATAACTTTCATGATCACTCAAAGGAGTTACCAAAATCCTTATAGTAAAAATGTTTTTTGTTTGGTGTTTTATGCTTTAAATCACTTGTGAAGGTACACAACACAATAATGTCATTGTGCAATAAAAATAAGCTATTTCAGACTTTTATTGCTAGTTTAATTTGGTGTGCCTGAGAGCAATTCTGCTGTTGCCACATATGAAATGAAACTTGTACGGCAAGAAAACTTACTACTTGCTGAGACATGCAATGTCAAGTAACCCATAAAAATGAGCACATGTTTACTCTATTCACAGTCACCTATTTTTCCTCCAAACAGCAGAATAGACATGGTTTGAAGGAAAACAGTCTTCAAAACTCCAGAAATATAGCTTATGTTTTATATCTCTAATTTTCTACAGCCTTGCTCCTGTCGCACACCTACTGCCTTACTTTATTTTCATTCTTCCATCAGAAGTATTCATTGGTTTTGGAGTTTTAAACACTTTAAAGGTAAATGATAAAAATTATGCAGGAACACAAAAGAACACTTTTAACATAAAATGTGACCTTTTGGAAGGTATAGTATGGTCACTATCACTTACCATTTACTTTATTTTCCTTTTCTTCATATACCTTACCTCCCCTCCACAAGGCATGGAGCATAGCTCCACCTTTCCAGCTTCATTATGGAGTTCTCAAAAATTCCACCTCGAGGTGTTATTTGCTTGAAAAGCTCTAGGACTGCATAGAGAATGATTCCTTTTAATACATGCGTGTTACGTTTCTCATCAGGCAACATGCAGGTCATCTTAAAATATGAATTGAAGCATGTGTACTCAAACTGAAATGTCTGCTTGAATTTCTCAGTGGTAATCCTACATACATTACTTCCCAAACCTCTGAAGCCTACAATTTCATTTTTTGTAGTCACAGGTCCATTAGCGGCAGTTCAGTTTTGAAATATTTTTGAGATTTTTTTTTTTTTTGCAACAGAAATACATATTTTCTAACCCCAAAGCAAATTTGTTCTCTCCAGTCTTGTCTTTAGGTTTAGTAAATGACTCTTTCATTCAGAATGCACCCCTTTTCAAAATTACATTTTCTGGACAATATTTGATTTTGCTTTGTTTGGGCACTGCACTGCCATAGTGTAAAGACAACAGCAGTCCAAGTATAAGGCCATTTTTACCTGTAAACCCATGAAAGCTTTCCTAGCATCAGTCATGTTTGAAATAAATACAAGCCATTTCCTAAAGCTATCCTCGATAGAGAGTAAAACCTGATGGTAAATACAATGAGAAAGCTGAGAAATGTGCTTTTCTAGAGAATACAATAGCAGACAGAACCTGAATAGTGACCTTACTAAACTTTAAAAGTCATGAAAAAGTAATCTCTGAACATAAAGTAGAATTGAACTCTTCACAAAGAAAGCAAATAGAAAGGAAAAGGGTGTAATATGAGCAAATGGCAAATCAGGAGGGAAAGCAAATCAATGAATCTCATTTACTCAATAAAGTATAAAGAAAGAAAAGGACTTGCTGCTACGGCCAGTAAAGAACAATCATTATAGGTGCCTACTTCTCCCCCCTCATTCACACAAATCTTACTACAAGAAAATAATTTATTCCCCTCCCTACTACCATTGTACAGTCCATGTGGGAAGAAAAAAGGTTTGTCATTTTCAACTGAAATTATAAAACAAAATACATGGCAGAATGTAACTAATTGAAAAAACAGTCACTCTTACTCCAAAAAGAAAATTAAAAATTAGATTTCCAGACACAAAACTTCACATACACTTGCAGAAGACATCAGTAACTTTGTGAAGTTATGTTTTCCATATATAGCAAAGTATTAGTATTTTGCCCATATCAAATACATATGTATGAAGTTGGTTGCAGCTTGCTCAATCCTAGCTGTATATGACAGGTGTCTACCTGAAAAACCAGGTGAAAAACCTGCAGGTCTCTCACAGGGTGCAGCAATTTCCAGTTCTGAAAGATTTCTGAGGAATGCCCTAGTTCTGCCTCTGGCTCTTTGGCAGATTTGGCTTCCTGGATGGCTCTGAACTCAACACTTGGCTGGCTGTGTCAGAGACAGAACCCAAAGCCATCATGTTCCTATGCCATCCCCATCAATTCTTTGTCCTAATACTTCTCTGTTCTCACCCTCTCTGCTTGCAGACTCTGCCATGTTATCCCATAGGGTCAGCTGTCTATGTCTTTCTTGCCTTAGTCTGACAGATGAATAACTACAATGAATGATTAGGTCTTGAGAGGCCTTTAGAAATGCCTGGAAGTTGAATCGCTTGTATAGTCTGTGTGTGGGACTGACTAAAGCAATTGCTTAGTAGATTCAGCATGGGAATTTTTTCTGAGATAATGTCTTCAAAGAACATCCTCACATCATCTTCAGAGATAGCTCCAATAACGGCATGACATGTAAAAGTCCAGAATTTCAGAAGCCGGGAACTGCTTCTAGTAATATGGAACAAGATTCTCGCAAGCCTTTTGCAGCACACTTTAGGCTGCAACACATTTCACAGGATCAGTGGAAGGCACTGCAATTCAGCCAGTACTGCAGGTCCTGAAACAGTCTAGGTGGAAAGTTTCCAGGAAACGCAGAGAGAAAACCTTGTCTTTCTAATAACAAACAAATTGCTTGCATTTAACACAGCTCAGTGATAAAAAGTACACAGTGAAACAGAATGAAGGCTCTAACAAGTAAGGAGTTTCCAGGTAGCAACAGCCCCAGCAGCACTGCAGGGGAAGCATCATAGAGCCAAGGGTGACAGTCTCCTCACTGATATGGTTACAGTCCTATAGTGCCCCAACAATAGCCAAACAGATTCAGAGACAGTCACTAGGAGGTCCAGGACTAGGCAGGAATGAAGCTCACGACAGAAGTGGGGATGTCCCATCAGACTGCTCCCTGCTTCCTCTCACGCAGTCCCAGGCCCCCTGACTGAACCACCTTAGAGCTGCCTTCCACCCCAAGCAACCAGACCCCTGGGGGTAAAAGAGTTGTGTCATCAGGCCCCTGACAGCAGAAAAGACAGAGTGGCTCCAAAAGCATCTGCTACCCTAACTGCATCAAGGAACAGCACCAGAAAAGAAGAGCAGGAGAGAAAGAATCCAGGGTCCCCTGTGGCAGAAAAAAAAAGGGCTGATTGAATGCTATTTGACTGTAGCCTTGCTTTTTTGTAATATGTATAGGGTTGGTTTAAGCTATTTAGAAGCTCTTGAAAATAAAACCACACATTAGCTGTCTGTCAGTACAGTGTGACACACTCCGCACATCACAGTGTCGTGGTGACCCAAGCCTGCTGTGTATCCATGCTGTGGGGATTCCCTGCCCTCTGCCTTCAGAGTAAGCTGGGGCATGGACCAAGAGCTTTCCCTCAGTCAGCGTGCCAAAGGGGAGGGCAGCCATCTTCTGCGGTTTTGCAGGGCTAGGAAGAGAGAAGCTGCTGAAGAAGGGCTGAGCTTTCAGAACTCCTACCTATTCCCTCTTGATAAGAAGTAAATCTGTCCTAACAGCCATGGATTATCTGTTGAGCAGACCGAGGCTATGGACTTTTGAGTATTGTATTATCTGTTGAGCAGCCCGAGGCTGTGGACTTTTGAGTATCACAAGGGAGGCTTAGGTGACAGCTTTGCCTCTAATTTACCATCCATGACCTCTGGCAGCTATTTTAGGGTTTCAGAACACTGTTTTTTTGAAGTAAAAAAAGAAAAACTGTATTTCTTTTCCATGACACTTGAAGATGTATGTGTCTCTACATCAAGAATGAGCACTAACTCCAAGGTTTTACCTTCCTCTCAATAGACAGAGATTCTCCTTCTCAAGATCTCATTAGTAAGAGCCTCAGAGCTCAGACACTCTCCCAGACCTGTAGAATCATCCTATCTTTCTGTTCCTCTGTTGCAAATCCTATCTCATCTCTGGTAAACTAGAACTGGATGGTCCAAAGGACAGAAAGGAAGAATTCATGTGGGAAAAAGTTAGTCTCAGGGTCCTGGTGGAGTCATGTTCTTCTGGGGCAGCCAGAAGACTGGAAGAAGGCATCTGTATATCAGTCAAAATTTTGTCCCTCTAAAATTTGTATTTAGGCACTAAACTTTTCAAAGAAGAGATTAGATAGCTGCTATTGATCTCCAGTAATGGCCCTAGGGTGTTTCACTACCTTTATAAAATAACAGATTATTTGTTATACTAAGTAGCTGTGAAATATTAGGCCTTTAATTCTAGGGGATTTTATTATATGTACTCTGAGCTAATAAATTAAAACCAGGGTATGAGCAGTTGATAATAACTTATTTTTCATTCATCTTTGACCTATACGAGGCTGAAATGTTTAAAGCTTGACATTCATCACAAGAGAATCAGTGTTTCATGTTATGAACAAATTTTCCTTGAGATATGCACAGAAAAGAATAATAATCAGAACACTGAATACAAGAGGAAATACAGAGAAGAGATCAGCTGCTAGTTGCTTTTCAAGCCCACTCTAGCCAAACCTATGCAACCTGTTTTCTCAATTCCATTGCCAAAAATCTGTCAATCATGTTAGAAAAAATCAATCAGAACATAAACATCACTATTACTACTACTGAGTGAAGCATATGCACAGTCAAAACAGCAGTTCATTATAACACCAAGTCCTGTGAGTTGCCAAGTTTATTCTGGAGTGAGTTGAATGTTGTCATGCACCCCCAAGTAACTGTAAAGCAATTTTGCAAAATGCTAATAAGGAGCCTTCTGTTTAACCACTATTCTTTGTAAAATTAGCTTATTGATTACTAAAATTTCAGAAAACACTGAATTCAGAAAACACAAAATTTCAAATAATCTGAGATAAAGCAGAATGACTTAGGTTATTTTTCAGTTCAGTTGTAACAGTATGGAAAACAAAGTACTTTATTTTAAACATGAAGATGGCAAGAGACTAAGGCTATTGTTCGATGCATGTCTCTCTCACTCCCATTGCTCAATATAACAAGCAGCCAGAGAGAAAACTAAAGTAACAACAGGTAGTTTGTTTGCATTTTCTCATATGAAAATGCTCATTTAGTGATAAAAAATATGTTCATGCATTAACACAAACAGCATCTGTATATACAGATCTTGATGTCTGGGTATGTTCCCTCAGAATACTTAGATTTAATAGTTTAGTGTCTCCTTATGTTTATGTTTTTCTTTCTATCTTAGACATGAAAATCATTGTAACAAGCAACCAAATAAATTGCCACAAGAAAGTTTTTTTTAAAAAAATGCTACTTATACTAGTTCTTTACAATTATTTTGTAAATAGATGTAATATTTAATGAAAGATTCAGAGGGAATTTTTTTACAGCCAACAAACCAAAAATTAATTCACCATGCTTAGCATAGTCCTAGTTTTATAACCTCATCCATTACTTTGTTATTGTTATGCTAGGTAGTGACTTTTTATGATTATGCCAGTTGGAGAACATAAATTTTCATTTGTAATTGCAGAAGAGCGTCGACACAGCATGGTGTAGAATTGCAATTGTTGTTGACCTTCTGGAAAGAGAACCAAATTATTGTATTTTGTTCAACAAAGTGATAATACACCAAAATAAAAATATTCTTGACAGTTTTTATTCTTTTTATCTATAGAGAATGAAATTAAGACTTGGAGTTCATAAACAAGTCAAGCTCATGTGGCCAGCCTGTAACATTTTGATAGTACTGTATGTGCCTCATGTTCTTATGGGACTGTTCAGATTTGTGAAAAAACATAACAGGTGCAGAGGAAGGATATTCTTATCAAAGTGATCACATTTCATAAAGTCAATACCTTGCCTGTCATAAAATAGCCTCTATTTGTAAAAAAAAATTCAGTAAATGTACTGAAAAAGCACAGAATACAAGACTAGCTATATGCAAGTAAGGAGATATTAGCTGTCAAAGAGCAGGAGAAGAGTCAGAACAAAGACCTACCTGTCCCAATGTCCCATGTGCAGCACTGGTCAAGGGTGGATACAGAGGGAAAAACACAAGAACATTTTATTAAATTCATAACTCAAGACTTTTTAACCCTTCCACAAACACATTTTTGATCTGTCTTTTCTGGGATAATAGGAATTTTCTGTCTTAATTTAGAGAGAAAAATAAATCAGATAAAATTAATGATATGTAAGATTCATTTATAAAGTTGCAAGGTTTATACACTAATGGAACTATGAGGTTTTTATAGTTTTATATTGTAGTATAAATTTAAGTAGTTTGTGCCAACATCTACAGCTCAATTATTTAATTTAGGCTATTTAGTATGCTCAGGTCTGTGTTCAAGACAAACACATGTAAGTTGTATCTTCCTTAGGCTGCTTCTATTTGATGGGTGTAGCCACTATCTCTTTGACCTCAAACTTTTACACCTTTCTGAAGAGCTCTGCTGAAGAACTTGAAGAGATCAAATGACAGAAGAAAAAACGTTGAGAGGTTTTATTGAGGACTATAGTTACAAAGATGTTCTGGCCCCTCCACCATTTTCTTGTTGCCTCTCCTTAGAAAGAAGAGCTCCCTTTCCTAGACGACCACCCTCAGTACAAGACTAGGCATAATTCAGTGCTGTAGTCTCCCTAGAAAGGAAGGTATTAATTCATCTATGCAAATTAAGTCAATCTGGTTTTAAATCAAATAGACTTTCTCACCTATGTAAGAAAAATTCTCTTTTACAGCATCTGTCCATGGACAGCGGAGACATGAACAAACTAGTATAAAATAATTTACCAGTTCTACAATCACACCTGCAAATAATTAAATTATGCATTCACAATTCGTAGTAGTCCATGTCTATGTGATCTAAGCATATTTGCATTGTTGCCTTACAAAAGATCTAAGAGTGAAAGATCTCTGGAGGGAATTTAACAGTTCCCATACAAATATGGGTCTCATTTCAAGGTCGAGACTAATGCTTTGGAAACTGCTCGATAAAATGGATTTTTGAGGAATTGTAGAAATTGAGGTAAATAATTTGTTGCATACAAAATAAAATAATATGGTGGGAAGTTTTAAGTTACTTATTAAAAAAACCCAAACAAATCCCTAAATAAACACAAAGCCAATAAACAAGCAACCTCCCCCAAAAACACCAAATCCTCCAACCCCCAGAAAAAGCCAAACCCCCAAAGTTATAATATTAAACCCAAATCTTACCAAGAATATTTTGGAGTCAATGAATTATAAAAAATATTTGGTTGGGGTTTTTTTCAGAAAAATTAATTTTAAAAAATTGTTCTGAACTGTTACTTAATTTATGATTCCTAAAATTTTCAGAGATTTTTTTTTTGAAAAAAGTATGACTGCAACTGAAATCAGCAAGAAAGAGTCTGAAAGAAAAATGGAAGCTAAATTAAAATGATTGTGATTATCACATAGGTATGTGAGATATGTATATTTATACAGCATACATAATGAATGTATATCGTGTTGTGTGAATTATGAGTAGTACATATGAATTAGGTGAACATATTCAGATATAGTATAAACTATATATAACTTAAGTACACATATATGCATATACAACAATACCAAAGAAGCTTCATGAAAATTCTAGCTAAGAGTTAGCAGAGTGTATTGTATTGCTATTCATAATACATCGGTTATACCAGTTTGCCATTTGTGATTTTCCTCAAAGGTGAAAGGAAATGGCTTTTGAATTCATGCATTCTTGACACAAAAATGCCACATGCCAATAGCTGCCTTGTCAAAAGCTTCTTTGTTTACATCAGAAATAATTCCAGTTCAGGGCCACTTGAAAACCACTCTTTCAGGGCCTGTTCTTTCATCCCCCATCCCCTAGCAGCTGGAAAGCCAGGAGTAGATGAGAGGACCAGGAACATAGACATTATATTATTCACTGCCTTTTTCTTGTTTTCAGCCACTTCTATTTCAGCAGGAGAAAAGTGGGATTTGTAGATTGCTTATGGTGTAAAAAAAGCACTGGCCTTAATTATGACAGTTTCTGTTGGTTTAACTTTGCAGATTTCCACATCCTCAGTGGAAGACAGAGTCTTGAACTTGTTTTCTGCATATCTTTTTTTTTCCTTTTTTTGAAATGTCAGATGTTGAGCAGGATTTTGAAAAAAAATCAACAGCAAGAGACTGGATGACTTCAGTAATAAGAATACAGCCTGGGGAAGGTACATAAATCTGTAGCCTTGCTGTGCATAAAATTGCTTTGGTAGGTCTGCATCTGGAAAGATGTGAGGTTTGATCAGTGTGGTTTGAAGGAATGCCATCAGCTAAACAAGCTAAGCCTGCACCATAATTACCAAGTCACACTGCTTTTCTCCAAGCAATCTTATCTTGAACTTTTTAACTGGATATAAAAGCAGTGGTGAGTTTGCAAATATGACATTAAATGGAATGAAGTTTCCTTTCACCCTCAAGAAAATATAGGAGTGACTCTGTGAATCATCCCTATAGGCCTACATGAGGCACCTTCTGCTTCAGTTAGAATCTTAATGCCATAAATATTTAATCCATATGTTTCCTTCATGACTCATCCCTGAGTTGCTCCATATGTCAGCACTGGCCAGACGAGGCTTTTGAAACTCATGTGAGTTGAGCTGGTGACTAGTATAGAAATGCACATCATTTCCACAAGTTGTTATTTTCTGTTTACAGGCCCATTTAGTTGGACTACAGGATAACTGGGGAGAGGATTGTTGAAGAGACCATCCATGACATTAAACTAGAGAAGTTAAAGTGTATCTGCTTCTATCTATCTGTATGCCTTTCCTGTGCTTCTCTTGCAGGGCTGAATATAAGCTAGTCCTCTTCCTCCTAGGACTCATTGGCAATGCCTAACCTCCTGCTGAATCCAGCCCAACTTGCCCACCTTGGTGTCTCATTAAGAATAAATCAGGCTGAGCAGGATCATTGACATGCATCCTTACAGTGATTGGTTGAAAGGTTGGAATTTACTGCAGCAGGAAAGCCTCTATGCAAAGTAAACAAGGGTTATGATTCTGGCACTGGTAATCTTGAGTTGAGAGAAGGGTCCGGTAGATGGACCTTATCACCACAGCGCCTAGTTTAGTACAGTATTACAAGCATTCAGCTCTGTGAGACTCCTAGGAAGAGCAAGGTAGAAAATCATTACTCTCACTTTATAAGAAAAGCAATGAAGCATGCAAAGAGAGGATAAAACGATTCACAGTTCCTTCTTGCTTTATTAGTCAGAAGTATCTATATTCATAGAAACATGAATAATTTCTATCCTACAAATAATTTCTATTATCTACAAAGCCTATTTTCTAAGGCTGCATAGTGCGCAAGTGAAAAAAAATATTTCTTGAGCTCAGGAAAAGCAGTACATGTACATACATCTAAAGTACTTACTAAAGAAAATAGAGGCTTAATGTTGGGATCAAATACAGTGCTGTTGTTTTTTATAAATGTATGCAGATATAGGCATTGGGCTTACTAAAATGTGCACTAACTTAAGAGATGCACAGGAACCTGATGCTGGCATGTGGGATGGTTAGCTAAGTCTGGGTCAAGTGCCAGCTACAGTTAACTGACTAAAGAAAACGTGTGTCTTGATGCATGTCTTGCTGTACCAAACAAAAGATTTTTTTTCACCTAACTGAATGAAAGAATACAGAGCATGAAGATTCAGCTTAATCTCATGAACATTCATTAATATTAATATTAGTATTAGTATTAGTATACAAAAGGAATATGACCTGTATATATGCAGGACTTTTCACAGATCTCAAATTTGTGCCAAAATTCCCTGAAGAGAAAATCTCATGCACTGAGTCCATGGGTAAGGAAAAACCAAACTCCAAATCAAATCTTTATTATTATCTATAAACTTGTCATATAATTTCTATATTTTACAACAGGTATTTTCCAGTCCTTATTCTAAACCATATTTACAATAGTTTTAAACTTGCAATGAACTCTAATTGAACTACTCAAAAATTTGGGTGAGGGTTTACATCATGGTTTGTACCAACTACATGCATTTCTGAAAGTTAACAAGTTTTACTTAGAGTTCTGCTTTAATAGAACAAATTATTTTCATTCAAATTGATTGCATTATAACAGAGAAGTATTAGTACCCTGAGCAATTTTAAGGTTAAAAGGAACTCTTTAACTGTCATGTATATCCATTCTTTTTCTAAAAAAAATTGTATGGAAGGTTCCTTTCATCTGCATAACAACATTCCAAATGGAAGAAAACTTGTTGCATATTACTCAAGATTAGAATAAAAAATACTTTATGGCTGAATAGACTGACAAATATTTTGCTGATTGACTAATTTTATAGCTAGTGGAATATAGTGATTGAAAGAGATAATATAAAATTTTGTTCAATGACTGAGAATTTATTTTAAGGCAGTGTACAATCAAGACTTAAAAATAAGCAGGGAAGACAGTCATTTCATAAATATGGTCTTGCCTGTTACAAAGTCATGTTGTCATTCTAAAGGAAAACCTAAGGATATTGATGAAGAATTTTGTTTTTAGATAATCTTATATTTCCTTTTTTTTAATGAGAGAAATCACTTATCATCTACACTGAATGAGGAAGATAATACTTCTGAGACTTGCCTACCTTAGATGTTATAGCTTCCAGCCCAGCCTAAAGGAAAACGCAATTAAAGATACTCACACAGGAGATCTCAATTCAGCTACATATTTTGGCTTCTAAATGAAACATCCTTGGCAGATTTTTCATAGTATTACCTGTTATGGCAAAATACTGAGCTTATAATAATGAATAGTTTCAATGCACATTCATCCTATGCTCTCTTGCTTGTATAGGATGCAGTATCTTCATACTCCAGTTTCCAAGTGAGAAATGTGTAGACAGAGAAAAATGAAAGTAAGATTTTAGTAACCAAAGGCAGAAACCCAGACTCTCTAAATAAGCTTTATATGCTTATCTTCAAATGTTCTAATTCCTTTAATTTCACTTTCACTGATTAAATTTCACTTTCACTATATCAAGAAAAATATTTTGTACTTCTGGCATATGTGAGGGCAGAATGTTATTAAACTCATTTCCTTCAAGGAATGACTCAGGACAAAGCTGTGTTCAGGGGTAGACTGATTATATATTCATAAATATATGATTCTGTTTAAGACATGTTGGTTTCAGTAAACATGTCACAGAAGAAGGCAAAAGGTCAAAGCATAGAAGTGAAATTTTGATATAAAGAAGGACGATAACAACCATTTAAACTGTGTTTTGTTTTTAGATGTTCTACTGCAGGAAAAAAAACAAACCAAACCAAACCAAATGGCCATTCAGTTCCAACTTAAAAAAAAAATTTGTGAAAGATTGTGTTTTTAAGTGTCTTAAGTTCTTTCTTGACAGTTTATTACATAAGAAATGTGTCCTCTAAACTACATAAGATTGTCATGTCACAGGAAATATTACCCAACAGCTGATTTTACAGAAGGCATTAGAATTGTTTTATGTTTAGAGCTAATGTAACTTGTGGATACTTTGCATTATACCATTGTGACCAAGTAGACTTGTGGGATTCTATATTTGAAGATGAACTTAGAAGAGAACAAATTGCTGTTTGAAGGCAAAGGAACCACCATGGACTTGCATTAAATGCTTCAAGAAACTCTTTCAATTAAAACACACAGCAGAAGGATAAGGTGGATGTTCTAAAATGTTTGCTTTTTTTTTTTTGCAGGCTTTGACCTATTAGCAGCTGCCATTGTTAACTGACGTGTTCAGTTTTTCAAGATAATAAAAATTCTTATAACAAATAGTGTTATATAATATGCATGGATGAAAAATTAGAAGATAAAACTGTTTGTACATTCTGCTAAACAGTATGCAGGTGGGTTTTTTAAAGTATAATAATATAATAGTAGCTATCAGTGGAATTTTAATATTTTCTGCATTTAGACAGGCTTTTGACTGTTCAAGGATGAATTTTAATAAGGCTCATTAAAAAGCAACCACCCCAAAGTCCATGAAACCTCAACGTATCCAAAATTTTATTTAGCATTTTATGTAAAATATTCTGAAATTTACAAAAATGCAAAGTTAAAAAAAGAATCAAACCAAACAAACAAACAAACAAAAAAAAAAAACACCAGAAAAAGCCTCCAATGATGTCACTGAATGAAGGCTTTACTTGAAAGAAAACATCTTAAGTACTACTCAGAAATGTGGCTTGCTAGTTGCCTGCATGCAAAAACACTTTTTTTCTAGTTCATCACCAAGAATCTCACACAGGAACTGCAGCCACTGTACAAGGCAGGAGATGCTAAGGAAATAGCTGGAAATAGCTTAGTTTGGTCATTAAATATCCACAAGTATATATGTTTGTTAACATATATAGTTTCATCTATAGTGTAAACTATTCAAATGATAAAAATTTAGATTTCAAACAGAAAATATAATGAGTTAAGATGCACAGGTATTAAGCCTGTGTTCTGTTGTCACTCAGCATGAAAGAGGCTCATAACACTTTGTTGAGACACTGAGATTCCTGCCAGCAGGCCTTTTATTTGGATTCATCTTGTTCAGTTAGACAAGGGAGTCTGAGTGGAGTTCAGGCACTTTCACTGTACAGGCTATTTGTATAACGTCCTGCTCCAGTAAGCTGAAATCTTACAATTGTTCATCTTTACTGTATTGACCATGTGGCTCCTTGGCACCTCCAGATAAAAGAAGAAAAATTGTCTGGATGCATACACTTGCCACAATATTATTTAATATAATATTACTCTTTGCTTGAAACATAAAGCCTGTTAAATTAGATTGTTAGATAAACAAAATTTCTTCCTTAGTTAATATCTAGGGTTTGGCTCCATGCATTTTGGAGTGCAAACTTTCTTTAAGCTTGTGAAGTATCTTCCTTTATCATGAACAAAGACGGCGCTTCTCAGTAATTATGGTAAAACTCTATGGTATTATAATATTGTTTCTAAAGACAGGCCCATATCAGCTTAATTTTGTCTTAGATGCTTGCATCTGAACAAAAGCCCATTTTCAATTAATGACACACCAAGACACCTCCGGACATAACACATATCCTGAGAAATAATGTAATCAACTGGGTTAAGAAGCAGACATTTTTAAGGGAGACGAAGGTTGAAACACAGAGATCAGGCATCCACAGTATCTCATTGAGAACTCAAAAATTTTACAGACAAAACCACTGCATTCCACAGCAGATGCTGTGATTTAGGAAGCTTTTCTCACTTCTTAGGGTTATTTATTTGTGAAAAAGACTAAATATGAGGTTAAACAAAACCATTTTGTGAAGTGCATGGAGATATTTTAATAAAAGTTGTGGCAAAATAGAGAGAACAAAGCCAAGTGAAGGAAGAATAAAGTAGAACAGGTCTTTAAACCAAAAGATTGTACGGTTCCACAGTTTGTTCATGGTGAGGAGTCCAAAGCTTCTCCCTTCAAATTTATCTAATGTTCACCATTGCTTCAAACATTATAGCAAAAAATTGGCTAAAATTAGACCTCATTTGGGAAGTCTATTTTTGATCTTTTCCAACAAAATTAGAAACTTTAAATAATTACAGAAGATTTAAAGTTTCAAATAATCATTACAAAAATAGTGCAACAATAAATAATTTCTTCTCATCTGAGAAAAATGCTTATTTTTTGCCCTAATTTTAAGGTGTTTTTCCCTTTTACTACTGCCAGTAAATCAATGAATAGCAAAGCAAGGAAGGAAAAATGAAGAAAAAAAAAAAGAGGAGACATTTCTCACTTTCTTGTTGTGTTTACCAGAGGCTAGCGAAGAAAATACAAGAAATGGACAAAATAGTTTAAAGACATGAAAAATTATTGCATTGCAAACACAAGTTTGAAATTAAATTCCTTTTTACATTTACATTCTCCACTATATTTTTTCAGTTCTCAGAGACTGAAGTAGTTAATGGCTTAAACATTGAAAGTCACCAAAAGACTTTTGTTCACTGTAGCAAACTGAGAAGAAACAGCTGCTCATCCAGCAAAGCCTACCCATCCCTGAATATGTCTACTGCAAAAGGACCTTTGATCAGATATATGGGTGCCATAGTCCAGTTATCCTGGGTGCAAAAGGGTATGCATACCTGAAGCTATAAACTGGATTTCAAGATAAGGAAAGAGGCTAATAAGAGTCAAATCCTGTGAGGTGGGATAATCCTTCTCATAATGCCAATGTCCTTCCTTACATGATTACTCTGCTGTAAAAATCCCTCTGGGGAACCTTGGAGATGTTTTGCATCTGGCCTGGACTGTTCATCTCAAGTGTTGAACCATGATGGACCATGATGAGGTGTCAAAGACTGGTGACATGTCCCATGACACATCCTGTGACACTATCCATTCTAAAATTCTCCACTATCCATTCTAAAGTTCCCCATCCCAGAGCATTCCCACCTGAGCTTGAAGTGTATAATAACTCACAAAGTCTTTGATTTTGATGAGGAACTTCCCCCAGCCCCAATGGATCAAGACCATTACTTTGACAGGGCTGTGACACCACTTCAACCAACAGACACAAAAGATGCAACTACAAAGTTTCATTGCAGGATCCAGTGGGTGGCAACTCTATATATTTTTCTTTCTTTTTCTCTCCCTTATACATTTCCTGAAGTGTTATGCTTTACTATTTCTGTATTACTATAGATGATAACACCCAAAACAACAACATACCTGTTTATCCCTGAAACAAAATTGTTCTAAAATAAACCCTACCTTACATGTTTACCAACTAAGATTATCAGTGTCTTTTCATTCTAATCCACACTTATTAAAAAGAACCTGGGGTACCCTCCCCTTTTTTGGAGGGTCATAACATCAATGTATCTCAGTGCATTAGGCTGGCTGTGCTATGTTCTCTGGAAACTTGAATATTTGTGTGGGAACCAGAAGGTTCATGTGCAAACCTGAAGATTTCCAGATTTTTTTCTTTCAAAACTATGGAAATGTACTTTTGAGATATGGAATAACAAATTTTGCAAAAGTACTCTATTTAATTTTTATTTTCAGAAAAGATAATAATTTACATACAGAGTTTCATGGACCCAAGTCTTATTTATCATTTTGATTGCATGTCTCCAAGCAAGCATCAACACACATATACCATGAAATCCACCAAAGAAGAAGCAAATGAAATAGCACTAAACAGGGAGCTAGGTTGAACTGAATCAAACAAAATTAGTTTGGCTTTGTAAAATGAAAACTTATACATTGAGGAAGAGAGTTCATAACCAGCAGAAATAAGACTGTAAATGAAAATAGCACAGATATAGACAGTTTGACACAAACTGTCAATGCAATTCTACTGCAAAAAGTGACAATGTAATCTGCAATTGTATAAAGAAGGGGAGAGTTGTTATGTGTATGTGATAGTAATAAGATATATCAGAATAACATATGAAGTTCTGTAGTCCACATTTTGAAAAAAGGGATGGAAAAAAACAGAGAAATGCATTTCTGCAGGTGACACCTAGAGCTCAACCCACTTAGCTTATTAAAAAAGACATTAAGAGTTGTGTTGAAAGCAATATATAAAAGCTTCAGACATCAGGGATAAAAAATATCAGGTACTAAAAGGCTGTTCAGTCTAGTAGAAAAAGTTATGACAAGAATAAGTGTTTAGAACACAATGGCTAATTCAAATGGCACAGATTTCTAACAAGATGAATGGCCAGCTATTAAACCAAAGTGTCACTGATAATAAGAGTTCTGAATTTTTCTAATTTTTATGCCTTCAAATAAACACAGGATGCCTTCATGGAATAAACGTCTCAGCCAAACAAAGGTTGTCTGGCTCGATACAGCAAAACCAGCAGATATGTAAACACAGGGAAAACCCTTGGGTTTTAAACTCTTAAAATCTTTAGGATACCCACTGAAAGTCATGGGGACTTCACTGTCAGAGTTTCTGTATAATAAGTAGCAATTTTGGAGTGTTATCATGATCTGGAACTGTAAGTCATCTTCTGCATATTCTACTAATTTAACTATACTGTGAAGTTTTTAGGATTTTAGACAATATTTTGAATATTTAGTTTTATCGACATGGAACTGAATGGAAAACAGTCTGTGTTCCATTAAATATATGAAAAACATTCCAACACCCTAAAACCCACAAATCTAAAAATCTAAAGACTGTAAAAACCACTGCAAATCACCTGAGTATCAGTTCAGTGATTTTAAAATCATCTTTGGATAATGGTTATTCTAATCAATTCTGTCTAGAAACTATTCACTTTCATAATGTAAAAACTACTTTGTGTTGCTAACAAAATTAAAGCATGGACAAGATGCAACATTACATCAGCATAAGTAGCATTCATACAGTTTTAAATCTAATCTTGTAATGTCATATAGAAGTAAAAAGAGATAGTGACATTTCCTGTCTGAAATTTGGATGAGTTCAGCATGTTTCTGTAGGATGTTTCAATCTTAATATTGTTGTGAAAATAAATTTTTTCTGTTCCTCTCTTTTGTTGTTTTTGCAGAAGTGTTAACAACAGACATCAATGCCCTTGACAGATTTTAGGGAATTGCTTGGGCAAATCCCAGTGACCTTAAAATTAATTTTGTTAAAACACAATAAAAATAAAAACTACTTGAGTCTTCAGGTACTATATTTTTTCCCCACTGAATGCACTGTCACCCACCCGTATGAAAGCACATTTCAAAAAAGTATTAAAGGTGATAGAATTTGTAATCCCCAGAGCATTAACCTGATGCAATTATTTCTATTGTTCAAATAAAATTATGACCAGCTTAAATCTTCATTTCCAGATGTTATCTGACATGTTATACTTGCAAACAGAAAATCCTTACAAGCGAGAGTTACTATAATGTAACAGTCTAATCTAGTGCAACCAAACATGACAAATGCTGCATTGAAACCCAGATGTATAGATGCTAAAAAAGTACAGAACATGATTCATCTGTCATCCAAAAAACCTGCCCTGGTGCTGAACTTTGATCTAAACTGGCTGAAAGTCATTGTATGCTCTATTCCATGCTCTTACCTATAGGAAAAACTGTCAAACAAGGCACTTCCTGAAAAAACCTTTTCAGATAAACTTTTGTCACAGATCTGCTGAAGATCTACATACCTAGACACTTGCCAGGTTTCCAGAATCTCGTGCATTTCTGGACTCTCTACACCCCACCATCCTTCAGCACTTCCTCCATTGGCCCCTATGTTATGTTTTATATTCACAGTCACTGACCCCTTAATGGAAATGGAATATTCCACACTGTTTGCCATGCTGCTCATCCTTTATGACAGGCTACCTTTGCTTCTTTCAGAAGAGTTGTTGCATGCCACACACATACACAGAGCCCTTTTGCATATTCATGTACGCACATTTATCAACCAAAGCTTCACAAGACCACTCCAATGCACTTAATAGTTCCACTGGAGTGATCTTAGGGCTGAGTTCAGGTCCTCTTGTGTGACAAAAAGATTTTTCATCATGCCCACTCTTCCTGCTTTCTCAGCTATTGTGCCTTCCTGAGTTACTTCTGACCTTGAACACTCCTTCACTTAAGCATTATCCTTCTACTCCCACAGTATATTTTCACATTTCTTTTCCAAATTTTCCTGGGCTTTTCCTCAGCTTTTTATTATAGGCCTGCATAGGCATCCTTTTAAGGATCCGTCAAAGTTTCCGTCATCATTTTTCTTGGCTACAGAGTTTTCAAAATTGTCCATTAATCAATAGATAAGTAAACTCTATTTGTATTATCATAGTTACCAAATGCTACAGGATTTATCAGCAAAACCATGTACATAAATGCATCCCTTGATGCAACAATTTTTAGAGAAACAATTTTGCAATTGAGTCAAAATTTTAAGTGCTATCTCAATGGATTTCCTAAGACCATCTAATTTATTAATCCCTGTAGACAGGGAGATGCTTTCTTCACTAAAGTATAATTGCACTTCTTAAATGAAGGTAATTCAAATCTTTCTATTGGTTTCAAAGAACTTTAGGACCAGCCTACCCATATGAACATTGTCCTTAACCACACAATATGGAAACTGAACTCATAATGAATGCTAGTGCTATCTAAATTATTTATATTGTTGGTAACTGTTTCCACTCATATCACATCATATCACATCAATAAAATCGCAGTAGAACCATAAGGCTCTGTAAATTCTTTCTGTAAAAAATACTAAGAGTGTAGCTAAGCAGAAAAAAAGAAGTCTCATTTGCCAAAATCTGTCTAATTTTATTCTTGACTGATTGTATCTGCTCAAGGTTGTTAAAAATTTGGTATTTAAGAAATACAAGAGCACCTAAACAAAATTCAGCACCTATATTGTTAAAGAAGGGAGGAAATTCAACAAGAAAACACACAAATAGCCTAATATAGTTTTAGTGGTTGGACTTCAAGCTTATTTAGCTAATAAATAAAGTGAGGCCATACAGGATCTTTGCTGTCTCAGGAATTTTCAACACTTTCATATATCATCTGGAAAAGGGAGGAGTAAGCCACGAGAAGACAAAATTTGCTGGTGATAGTTATTCAAGGCTATAGAAACAAGGGCAACTGAGCTGCAGAAGAAATAAACTGATAATGAAACGGCAGATGAAATCAGCATAGGCAGATGCACACTGGTAAACATTAGGAAAAACAATCCCAATTTTACATACAAGGTGATGAGCTCTGAGATTACTTTTGCCACACAGGAATGAGATCTTTAGAATGGGCCTGTAGTAAACTGTTCTGTGAAAATGTCAGCTCAATACTCAGGAGCAGTAAAAAAGAAAATGGAATTTTAAAAATGGAAAAGAAAAACAGTACAGCAAATATTATGATATTATATGATATTGTGTAAAGTTATCCCTGGGTGTTCTTTGCAGTTTCTACTACCTCAGAACCATCCCAAAAAGGAGTAGGAGAAAATTAGATGAGCAAGGACACTCATAATGGTTATTCTAACCGGGAAAAGAAACAACTAATAAGGGCTAAAAAAACACCCCTGTAAAGTCATATGTTACACTGAGAAGATAAAAAAGGAAAGACTAGTCCAATAAAGACTAAGGATTTCAAAGTATGTATGTATGGTCAGACTTCGTGAACGAAGATTTGGGAAGGGCTCTCCCCATGTGGGTGTGCCCTTCCAGCCTGCGCAGTGGATTTTTTAGGTGAGGCACAGCGTGTGCAGGACTGGCCCCACCGTTTAAGTCCTAAGGTCCATCTGCCATGGCCAAGCAAGCTTGGACAGTGACAGTGAAGTCCTCGTGACTGTCTACAGCATTTGGTACTAACCGGGGGCTGACCCTGCTTAAGCATTCAAGATCTGACAGGACCACATGGCAGGGAGGCATTTAACTATCCAGGGGACGGTCCCTACTGAGACTCGAACTCACGGCCATGGGATTCAGAGTCTAGAGTGCTCTCCATTACAGTACAGGACTGCCCCTGAATTTCAAAGTAATGTAGCTAAAACTGACCCACCAAACAAAGCAGAAACCCTTCATAGCTCATGGCAAAATGGTAGAATCCTGACACAAGGGGATGCAGATGACAAACCAGTGGGAGGAGTCTATAGCAGAAAAATCCATTAAGGGCTAGTAATCAAAGATACAATCTTACGTGCAGGAAGTCCTTTCTATATGCTTTTACTGTGGATTGGGAATATAATAAAGCCCATAAAAGCATTTCATCTGCTTCTAATATCACCAAAAGCAATGGCCGAGTTGAAAAACTGAAAGAGAAAGGGAAAAATAATTACGATATAATATATCTGGTGAAGTAAAAGACATCTTTTTCTGTCTGCTGAGGATTTGGAGCATCACGTCATGTACCTATCACCTGCCCAACCTACATCATCACATGTATGATAGCCCATCCCTCTCATGAAAATTGCTTTCTTCGTATTCTGATATGCATGTGTGTTTGCTCTTTTCTTTAGGGTTCAAACTCATTGGCATAAGCAGTGTGTTCCTATGTTTATATTGTCCCTGAATTTGACTAGAAGCCATAACATAGCAAATACAGCCTTAAGTCTTCCAGTACTAGGTCACAAATGCTGCATTTTATGACTTGAAGCGCTGGGTTTACATCAGTTTCCTCCTCTTGGCTGCTGCAGACATTAAAAATGATTGAAAGTTTAAGTTTTTTCTGTTGTACTTGATGCTGTATTAGATTGCCTTTACCACCTTAACTTCATATCAGATCAGATGCCAGTTGCTCTCTTATCCTGGACTTTAAGCCTTCATGAACTCTCATCCAATGCTCTAGTAGATTTGACAGATGTTTGACGGTGGATTCCTTCGAGAGTTTTGGTTGTGTTTGCACACATGTACTGGTTTAAAGGTAAACTGGTAGGAGAAATGAGATTATAAGTCAGAGTTACAATTTAATAACAATATTACAATAAATACAATGGCACAAAGAGAAATTGGTTTTAAATCACAAAATCCAGAAGTATGACCCAGCATCCTAGGGTACAAGCCCCACATGGTTCCCCCAAGTCCAAAGTACAAGGAAGCAAGAAACCTGTTGGTACAGATGATGGTCCCAGTCTTGTTGAGAGTGGTGGTCGCAATCTGGTTGAAGGAGATTGTTGTTACATTAAAATCAAAAGTGAGCAATTCATATCTATAGAAAAACTCTGTGAGACTTAGCTATCAGCCAGAAGCAGCAAGGAGCTCAGCTGCTGCTGGCTGATAGGGAGGAGGTTACTCCCCAAGAATTCACAGTAGGAATTCACAGGTCTCTGCAGGGGCACGAAAACAGCCAGGATGAAATAATATAAACTTGTGAGAGATAGGCTCTAACCAATTGAAGTATCTCACAGGCTTCTTTCACACCCAGCTCACAGTCTGAGGAGTCCAGTGTGCCCTGGGCTGCTGCAAATGGTCCATTGTTCTTGGGAAATGAATAAAGGGGGCAGAATACATAGGTTTGGTCTCCCACACACAGTGATGAACTGGTCTTACCCGCTGAACAACACACCAATCTGCATTAATGACACTGTGGCCCTATGGAGGTGTGCCTGCTGCATCCGAGTTTCTGAGAAATTTAAAGAAGTACGTACCCAATTCAAACTATGTTTCAGTTGGTTTTATTTCTTTTGCTACTTATAAAAATAATCATTATTGTTTTGTCCTCTTTAAAATACTTAAATCATCAGCACAAGTATAGAAATAATGTCTACCAATTATATAATAAATAAGACATAAAAATCCAAAGCAAAACTTCTAAACACTCCATTAGTTGTAAATTGTTGGTGCAGACAAGTGAGAAGATATTCACAAAATAAATACATAGAAGTTATAGCCATTTTGCTAGCAGGAACAAATATTTGTGTTGGAAGAAATTTGAACTTAGAAGTTTTTGTGCACAGCCCAGGCCATGGAGAGGGAAACGGGGCCTCTGTATCCTTGAGCCTGCTTCAAGAAGAGCAGTAAACAGTAGATAGAATGTGGCAGCCATTAGGAGAAGCAGGTAAACACATTGATACAGAAAGGCATAGTTTTGAGAAAAGCACTAATCCAGCTGGTAGCACACCCTAGTCATTGACCAATGATATTCCTGTACTATTCGTAGACTGAGAGAATATGCAATATGTGTGTGTGTAATGTAAACAATAAATCAGAACACTGATCATACTCCTATGGAGGTTACATCGTGATTCTCGCGCCGGAACCTGGGGAGCTCAAAAAACCGACATTTCTTTCTTTAACTGGTAGAGAATCGCGGGCTTAAATGCGGTGATTGCTGATTCTCAGATGTTGGTAACAGTCTGGACCGGGTAGCTAAGATCGGTGCCGGTGGAACTGGCCTGGTCGTTCATGCTGAGGAGGCGGGATAGGAGAGGCTGCCGCAGAGCGAGGTCCATGGACCACGGTAAGAAAAAGCGAGGGTCGCTCCCTCCCTCCTACCGGTGGTCTTGGCTTATTGAACAGATGGAAGCCAAGGCAGCTGCTGCGATACGGCTTTTTCTGGGTATACTAGCTAAGCAAAGTGAGGCAGACAGTGGAAAATTCTTTAAAAAGCTCATTGTATGGGCTACAGAGCAAAGCTTTTACCGAAGCTCACCCACGTTATTTATGTGGGAAGCCATGAGAAAGAACCTCTGGTATGAACTCAGAAATAAGAGGGAATTTGCAAGGGACACGTTGCGGAACGTAAAAATCCAAGGGACTGCCGCTGTTTTCCATACTAGCCGCGATCGGCTCCTGCTCCCGCCGCCGCAGCCCCCCACTGCAAGCCAACCTGGGGGGGACACCTTTAGAAGTCGCGTGCAACCGCTGGCTTTTCCCTCGTTCCTGCCACTAGTTCTCGCTGGCCCGGAGCTGGCGTTGGAGGACCGGCTCCGGTCTCTGTGGGAAGCTGCTGCCACCCCTTCACCCCCTCAGCCTTGGCCAACACCGCTGCGGCTCCGGCTTTTGCCGCTTTTGGAGACTGCTGCCCGACTGCCCCACGCCGCTCCCGCCTGCTGCTGTTTTTTTTTTTTTTCGCTGCTTTGGGATCACTACTTTTCCTTTCCCGCCACCCCTCCCTGCATTGCACACAATCCCAGAGTCGGCACAAAAAGAAAGACAGCACAGAACGGGACATAGGACACGAATCTGTACTTGCAAAGGACAGTATAGCCCGATCGTAACACGTGGGCTTTGTTCTGTATGGTCTCCGAGCTCTGCATGTTTTCTTCAGCCTGCAAAAAGCCGTGAGTTGCCCAAAACTGCTCTCTTCACTCTGTTTTGCTTCGTTTTCATCTGTGGAAGCTGCAAAACCTTGCTTCCAGTTGTACTCCAGCTTTCTGATGCAAGAGACTTTTTCCTACGTAGTTTGAAAATGGCGCTTCCCGCTCCAAGATGGGAGGGGCCAACCCCCCCTCCAATGGGGGGAGTGAGCTCCCTCCTATGCATCACCAGGCTCTCTGTCATGCGTGAGTCTCGCAAGGCATTGTGGGTTTTGTAGTTAGACAGGTGAAGCTTTGCATACGTCATCAGCTCCTTGCACAGACCCCTGGGTAATGTGGTCTCGCAAAGGACTCTGGTTGTTGTGGTTCCAGCATACCCCTGACGGTCTGCAAGCCTGTCAGTTAATCAGAGAGCAAGAAACTTGAGTGAACTCGCTTTAACAAACATCAGCCCAGCTTGCCTTTGAGACAACGGAACACAGGCACCTGATGCCCTGCAGTCACAGCCTTACAATACATCATGCACAGACAAAATTCAGCATCTTTCTCCAGCAATTCAGAGAGCAGCAGAGAAGCCTAGAAAAGATCTGTTGAACTGATTTCTCTGTTAATTTTTGGCTTTCCTTAAATGGTTATAGAGTGTCCTAAGCATTTAATAATTTGGAGAAAAGTTTCTATTTTTGTCTCCACAGATTGAAGTCAGCGATGGATAAGAACAGCCAGTTTCCTCTGACTGAATCAAGATCAGATGACAGAACTTTAAAGTGACTGATTAAAGCTTTAAGTTTGATGCCTCAGATTCAAGATTCATAACGCCTGGTGATGCTTTATGTGTCTCCGTTAGTTTTAAGCGTTTTCAAAACAAGCTCTTTTTAAAGTGCAAAAGGGAATTAAAACAAACAATGGTTTTAATTATAAAGCATTAAATTGGTTAAGACATGTTCTTTTAGATACAAGAATGCATATTTACCATAAATAACACTAGGATTGCAAGACTTAGAAGTGTTAAAATCTGTTTTTATGAATGTAAAACTCAATGCAACATAACCAGTTTATAATAGTAATGTTGTGTAGTGTTGTTATATTTCTGTTAAAGTTTTTAAGTTTTTCTTGATGCATCAATGACAATGCCTGCAGGAATGTTTTTTCATTTGTTACAGATAATGATGTTAAGCAGATAGAATAATGTTTGTTTTTTTCTTTTGTTAAGACAATTAATTTGTTAAGCTGATAGAATAATATTTTTACTTTGTTAAAGGGTTAAGATGTTAAGCAGAATAAGTTAAGAGTTAGAGTGTTAATTGAGTTAGCAGAGTAATGTTAATTTGGTAAAGGTTTAAGTCATTAGAGTAAGGTTACATTTATAGCTTTGACTGTGTTGTTAACCGGTACTTTTCCTATTTAGAGTTAAGCTTGCTACATTGCAAATAGAGCAGCATTTAAGTTACTTGTTCTAAAAATAAAAAGGGGGAGAGGAGTGACAGTAAAAGTGAATGACAGACTAAGTAATAGAGTGAATGATAAATAAAAGTAGCTAAACAAATTACTTCAAAATGGACTATAGATGGATTATAACTAAAAAGTTTTTATCTATAGTGAAAACTAAATTGGAGATTTTTTGTAATTGTGACAATTGTGCTGTAGTTAACACCAAGTGCAACTGGCCTTCTGCAAGGGCCCTGCAGAAAGCTATTTTTGCTATTTTTTATGGCACAATTACAAAAAGGGAAAATTGTCAGAATGACAGTATGTATGTGTCTATTCTCTGATATTTGTAATGACTGATGAAAGCATCTTTAAAAGGCCAAAGAACTACCTGAAGAATTTAAATGCAGATGCACTCGAGCTGCTCAATCTGCTCCTGCTGCCCTATCTTCGGATGAGCCTGTTCACACTCCAAGCAACAACGAGGAGGACGGCAGGCAGACGTGACCGAACCCACAGCTCTACTAAGCCCCTCGAGTGGAATCCTCGTTGCTGTGACTGTATAAGATCCTTGGTCATAGGGGACTGGGTGGAGTGTGGGAATTTAGCCTCTGGTAACAGTTGCCATCCAGGTAGCCTCTGTGAAGAGTGTTTTTGAGAATAGCCTGTCTAAGTTCTATAGTGCATCCACAACTCCCTGTAATACCCTAATTAGAGTAGTTGAAGTGAGTTTGTTTTTAGACGCAATGGGTAAAGAAATTTTGAGTTGCTTCTGTTGTGTATATCTGCTGTGTGTTTTAGTTAGTCCTGGTACAGCCTCAGTCCTTCACAAAATAGAGCCTAATAACAACATTTGGGTTACTATTGCTAAGGAGACTGGAGAAGATTCCTTTTGTCTTTCTATGGCCACACCCGGAGACTCGTTTAGGACCTGCCTGATAGGAGTCCCAACATTTGCCCCAAAATGGTTTAAGGGATATGTAAAGAATGAAACACTGTGCACAATGAGTGATGCCACAGCCAAGGCCACCAAACCAATATCTGCGTACAATTACACTGCTTGGTGGCAAGGCACGTTAATTATGTCATTAAATAGAGCCATAGCAGAACCCCAGGAGTTAGACCTCATGGCATCAGCTCCCCCAAGTTTTGGAGCTGTGCTGTTCAAAGGAAATGAAAAGACTGCTACCCTACTGAAGTCCAGTAAAGTTCAATTGTCATCTGTGCAGACAGTATCACCGAGGTCTTCTGTCTATAGAGAGGTTCGAGAGAACAGCTACTATCCTCCAAAATGTCTGTATTCCGATGTTTGGGGGAATAACACTATAGGTCTAGCCTTGCCAGAAAGTCTGTTTTTAATTTGCGGAGATAGAGCATGACCTGGTATCCCCAGTAATCCAGTTAGAGGCCCTTGCTATCTAGGTAAACTTACTCTATTCAAGCCTACCATAGCTCAAATGCTGAACAACACCTTATGGAATCGCACCAAAGCATTACGTAGTAAATGATCAGTATACCAACTAGGGCCAAACTGTGATAGCAGGGTAACCTTTTGGAGCACTCCCGTCAATATCATCACATCGATAATAGCTGGAATAGGTACTTCAAAATCTTTATGGGTAATTCGACAATTAGCCTGCTGGACTGCGAAAGAACTAAACATAACATCTAAAGTCCTTTCGGAATTGACCACGGATGTAGATGGCGTTAGGAATGCAGTCCTGCAAAATAGGGCGGCCATGGACTTCCTGCTGTTAGCTCAAGGACATGGGTGCAAAGACTTTGAAAGAATGTGTTGCATGAATCTATCTGATCATTCCCAATCTATACATAAAAGCCTTGAGCAGTTGCAAGGTTTCAAACAACTGACAGTTTCAACTTCTCCTTTCAGTGATTGGCTGAAATTGTTGAGCATTACCGGGTGGTTAAAATATTTACTTAAGCAAGGTGTTGTGTGTTTAGCTACTATTTTAATCTGCTTGCTTGTGCTTAGCTGTGCCTTAGGCTGTATAAAACGGCTAGTGGTAAAGTCAGTGAACCAGGCCTGAGCTGTGCAAAAAGAAAAAAGGGGATTTGTTGGAAGAAATTGGACCTTAGAAGTTTTTGTGCACAGCCCAGGCCATGGAGAGGGAAACGGGGCCTCTGTATCCTTGAGCCTGTGTCTTGGTTTGAGGGGAAAAACCAAAATGTTTACCCACAAGTGGGGGAGGGGGCCTTCTCCACAATAATCACGCCACTCTTTATCAAATTTAAGAAAAAAGGAATTTTAATAGAAGAAGGATAACTGTTCTTAACTGCTCTATATAAACAGACTAGTGCAAACTGCTTCCCCAACACCACAAGAGAAAGAAAAAAAAACCAAACAACAAAAACCTAGCAGGTTTTCCTTCAGGAGGAAAGTTATACTTAAGCAGTGTCAAATGTCACAGTCCGGCTGGCTGTGGAGTGAGTTCCCAGTAGTTCCCAGTCCCTCTCCAACGAGACAGACGAGTGGTTAGCTCTCAGATGAACTCTGTGTCTCTTGTCCCAGATGAAGGAAAAAGAAAGCTGAAAGTGGGGAACCACCACATGTCCTGCAAAAGCAGCTGCAAACCTCTCTCTCTCCTGGGTCACTGCCCCAGCTGGGGCGGGCAGGCTGTGACGGTGCAGGCGGTGGTCAGTGCAGGCGGTGGTCAGACTGCAACAGAGGCCGGGATCCCAGATGCAGGAACCGGGAGAAACAGCCACGGCGAGGAGAAAAGCAGGAGCTCAGCCAGAAGCCCCAGCAGTGCCAGCAGAGCCACTTCTCTCCTTGGCAGCCACCGCTCCTGCCTTCCACAGAGCTAAGAAAAAAAAGATGTCCCCAAAACCAAAAGAGACAAACCTGCCCCCCATCCAAGTGATCAGTAGTTAAGTACTTCTTTTGTTAGCTGCTGACATGGGCAGTTAGTGGCAGGGGAGAGAATTTACATAATAATCCCAAACTACAACAACTTGCTTCAAGAAGAGCAGTAAACAATAGATAGAATGCGGCAGCCATTAGGAGAAGCAGGTAAACACATTGATACAGAAAGGCATAGTTTTGAGAAAGGCACCAATCCAGCTGGTAGCACGCCCTAGCCATTGACCAATGATATTCCTGTACTATTCGTAGACTGAGAGAATATGCAATATGTGTGTGTGTAACGTAAACAATAAATCAGAACACTGATCATACTCCTATGGAGGTTACATCATGATTCTCACACCAGAACCTGGGGAGCTCAAAAAACTGACATTTCTTACTTTATATTTGTTATTTATTAAATGCATACACCAGAGGATAATTTGATTTTTTTTTTATCAGATCCATAAGTCTACAGTGCACAAAATGAGAATCTTGAATACTGCTCAAGATGACACGGTTATTTTGTTTTAGTGGCATTGGATTTAAGAAATTTGTGACAAAGTTAGCATCCCAGCCCAAAGAGTGCCTTTGCTGAATGTCTATTTGTAGTGTTTGCATTGCTCAATTTCCATGCCAGAATACAAAGTTGGTAAGTCCTATTCAGTATCAATCAATCAATCAAATTTGTTCATCTTTGTTTGCTGTGTTGTCTGATGGAATTGTGAAGGCAGCACAAAAAATCAAAACTATCTAGGCTAAGGATAGGATTTAATGCAGTAGAAGAAATATATGAAGTCCATCAATATAGATGAAGGGAAAAGTAAACTCTGTGTTGGTGGCACTGAAGCTCAAAGAAAGAACCATGAATAAATAAAAGCATAAAACTAGACATTTTTAGAGTATATTTTAAGAGTGGGATTCAGAAAGCTTTACCTGGAGCTAATATATCTGGTTTGCTGATGTAAAAATTCTAAAAAAGGCATCTTTTCCTGAAGGAAGATACGTAAAGCAGACTGGTAGCTGTTGCAAGCAGACCTAAGTAAATCTATCTTCTAATCTTGATCCCTTTTCCTGACAGTTGTTTTCTCACCTTTGTGATTATTTCCTCATGTGTTAGCTCTACCTAACCATTCTTCACCCTGCAGGGGCTATGGTTAAGTCCTCCGTCCTCCTTCAGGCTGCCAAAGGAAGGAGCTGACAAGCTACAGCAGCTTCCCAAGGACACCGGAAGCTACTGATGCCATTTCCAGTGTAACTCCTGTCATCTCCACAGAGCTCTGCCTCTCAGATGTTTATGGTTTCCTCTTTGCAGCAACACCAGCTTGCCAGAGTTTTGGAGAATAAATGAATGAATCTTTAAGAAAATGCTGAACTCTGAAATCCCTCTCCTTACTTATACATCATCAGATCAGAATATGAAGTTATACCTAGTTGGCATACAGGGCTTAAATAAGTTAGGAGTTAGTTAAAACTAAAGAGTGTTTCTGCACTTGTTTTTAATTCTTCAGCTGCATTAGAATCTTCAGGCTTTAAAACAATTAGCTTGATGGAAAAAAAATCTACACCAGCCTAAGCATTTCTTAGTCAAATCAAATATGATTTAAATTAAGGCATTTTCAGCAACTTGATGATGGGCAAGACCCTACAGCTGGTAAAGCAAGCCCAGGACCCTAGAAGGACTTCCATATGAGAACTTAAGCCACTTTGTCATCAGTCTTACATTATCCTAGCTCATATTGCAACACAGAAAAAAAACCCTCAGTCTTTAGCAAGATCAAGAATGAGGCAGTCCCATGTGTTGAACTTGTCATCTGAGGTTGTTGGCAAACACAAACCAGTGCTGACTCTTACCCAAATGCTAAGATTGTAGATACAAGTAGCCCGGGAAGTTCATAGAGACCTTTTCGATCACACTTGGAAGTGGTGCTGTGCACATCCTGGAAGAGACTGTGGACACAGGTAAAAACATGACTATTCTGAAAAATGTCCCAAATTTAAATATAGTTCAGCAGAATATAAGCTAAAGACATATCAGATGTTAAATTCCAAGTGCCATCAGTCAGTACAGAAATTTCATTTTCATAAACCCGCATCTACAATCTTATTATTCTTGTAAATAATGTTAACAAACTTTATGACAAACAAACTTCTAATGACACCAGAAAGAGAAGGGAAAAAACGAGGAGGGGCAAAAACCCCACAGAGTGGAATTTATCTGAGTAGTGAGTCGTGAAACAGCCAAATCAAAGGGAGGGAGGAAGGATTAAAATGAAGCTGTCTCTGGGCAAGTTGCCTGAAAAGACAACTGTGTATGGATAGTTGGATAGCTAACAAAAGAGTGCAAACTAAAAGTCCCTTGAATAATCAAGGCTCTCTAGTGACAAAAGCACGTTCAGATAGGGATTTCAAAGAATGTTAAAAGGAATTAGGTGTTGAACCTTTAGAGGTATTAAGACTCTTGAAAATCCACATAATGGTGTGTACTGAGAGATTTTAAAGTAAGGTTGATGAAATCTCTAGAGATTAAAACAAAAAGTAACTTTTGAAACTTGGAATACTCCCTTGACACCAAAAGTGAGTTGTAGGTAGACTGGAATCACTCATTACCATAATGAAGTCTTGTTGGTATTGTCAAAACCTAAAAAAATGTAAGTGACATGCACACACACACACATACATTGCCAAGATATGGTGATGTGCGACTGGAGGTGACGTTTTTTAGCAATTTGAGATATTGACTCAAAATTCTGTTAGACAAAAAAAAGCATACAGATAAAAAAGACCTGGCTACAATTGGAAAAAGCCTTCCTGTTTTGTGGATTTTCAATTACTAAACAAGATTAAAGAGTAAAAACAGAATAACAAATCTCTAATATATTTTTGTAAAATGGCAAAAATTTCATTAAACAGATAGGTAATCCCAAAACTTTTCAGACATGCAGAAAAACTGAAATGAAAAGATTTCTTAGGGTTTTTTTGTTCAGAAAAAATCTTTGATTTGGGCACAACATATGATATGCAAGTGTATAGTTTATTTAATCCAATTCCATAAAAAAAAATCTTTAATATTTTTGAAATTAACTGAGACATTGTTTCTAACATGGGGACAGTTGCATTATACAAAAGTATAATTAGGTCAAATACTACAAGGACTCTGTACTAAATCTTACCACACATTTTTGTATCAGAGAATGACATTTTATTTTTTCTGTTAAATTACATGAATTTCAAGGCCCAGGGAGTGTCATTATTTTCTATTGTGTTGCATGGATTTCAAATTCATAAGAATTTTCTACATTCTTTACATCTGTAAACCTGAACAAAAATACAAGAATTTTAACTTGAAAAACCCAAATAGAGAAATGAACAAGAAACAGTTAAATAAATAAGGTGCTTTAAAAAAAATCAAGCCAAACCAAACCAAACTCAAACACAATCCAGTCTTCAGTTTTCCATTAATATTTCATAGTGATGTTATAGTCACTGCAAATGCCATCTTTGCACTGAGTTAAAGTATAACTCTTTGAACAAGAACTACTTGTTATCCACTAGTTAGTTATCTAGTAGAAATTTTCAGAATTATCTTCAGGCATCAAATTTTGAAACGTTATTCCTTTGCTAAATGTAAATATAAAGAGTTGTATATGTAAATATAAAGAGTTGTATTAACTATTGAAACTTTTAGTTGTGGCAGAATGTAGAAGACACAGAAAAGCATTCCCTTACTATGCTGACAGTTTTGACCAATTTAAATGCCCCATTAGTGGATTTTATGTGTGTTGCCTTGAAAACATTGTTAGATTTCACAGTTATCTTTTACCTGTTTCCAAGGCACACAAACATCAGGTAATCATTTAGCCATCTTACACTATCAGTCATAAGTGAGTGACAACTAGAGTTCTCACATGCATGTCTGCAGAAGTTCACTCTATCTGCAATACCAAGTAGGTAACACAATAATTGTTGCTCTTTCTAGTGAAGTCTAAGTTCTAAATCAACTGCGGCCTTGCTGTAAGAGCTCTATTGTTTGCATACATATCTGTTTAAAAAACATTGTATCCTATTTCTAGCACTGAGGATTTGGAACAGTTATATATTTTTAACATTAAAGTTATGCAACCTCTGAGGATTAAAATCATATAAGGTCTGTGTTGGGTCCAGTCCTGTTTAACATCTTTATTGATGATTTAGATCAGGGGATTGAGTCCATCATCAGCAAATTTGCTGATGACACCAAGCTGGGAGGGAGTGTCAACCTCCTGGAAGGCAGGAGGGCTCTGCAGAGGGATCTGGATAGACTTGAGAGATGGGCTGATTCCAATGGCATGAAGTTCAATAAGGCCAAGTGTCGGGTCCTGCACTTTGGCCACAACAACCCCATGCAGCGCTACAGGCTGGGCACAGAGTGGCTGGAAAGCAGCCAGGCAGAGAGGGTCCTCGGGGTACTAATTGATAGGAAGCTCAACATGAGCCAACAGTGTGCCCAGGTGGCCAAGAAGGCCAGTGGGATCCTGGCCTGTATCAAAAATAGCATGGCCAGCAGGACCAGGGAAGTGATCCTTCCTTGTACTCTGCGTTGGTGAGGCCACACCTTGAGTATTGTGCTCAGTTCTGGGCCCCTCAGTTCAGGAAAGATATTGAGGTGCTGGAGCGAGTCCAGAGAAGAGCAACAAGGCGGGTGAAGGGACTGGAGCACAAGCCCTATGGGGAGAGGCTGAGGGAGCTGGGGTTGTTTAGCCTGGAGAAGAGGAGGCTCAGAGGTGACCTCATCACTGTCTAGAACTACCTGAAGGGAAGTTCTAGCCAGGTGGGGGGTGGTCTCTTCTCCCAGGCACTCAGCAATAGGACAAGGGGGCATGGGCTTAAGGTCTGCCAGGGGAAATTTAAGTTGGATATCAGAAAAAAATTCTTTCCAGAGAGAGTAATCAGGCATTGGAATGGTCTGCCCAGAGAGGTGGTGGATTCACCATCCCTAGAGATTTTTAAACACAGATTGGACGTGGCACTGAGTGCCATGATCTAGTAAATGGACTGGAGTTGGACCAAGGGTTGGACTTGATGATCTTGGAGGTCTTTTCCAGCCCAATCAATTCTATGATTCTATTATTCTATATAAACAATGCTATTTATTCCATTTCAGAAGGACAAATTAATAAAATGAGACGAATTAATCACAGATTCCAGACACAAACACTCAAAATTGCCATGAATGCATATAATGTTTTAGGCCCAGGCAACAGTTTTAGGACCACACAGGTTAGCCACTTATTCACTCCCCCTCTGGTGGGATGGTGGAGAGAATCAGAAGTGTAAAAGTGAGAAAATCTCATGGGCAGACAAGTATTCAGGCGCCTCCAGGAAAGGAGTGCTCCGTCACATGTAATAGTGACTTGGCGTGTGAATCAACACAGGCAGGCAGCCAAAATAACCACAAAACCACAGCTGAAGAGGAGAGTAAGTTTCTTTCATCACCTTGTTATCCAGAGGATCCTGAAGAAACATCTGGGTGGAGACATACAAGCAGAAACACAGGCGCTGTGAGGCTTAATCCAGTCCTAACATGTGTGGGTCTGCTGTTTGCACCAATTTATCAAGGGCCCATACACATGTAGCTTACCACCATGCTGTGATCTCCTTGTGCTTTTTACCATTTTATCATCTCTGAAGTTTGATTTTCTCTCTCTCAAAACAGGGTTATCCATGAGAGTGTCTTCAAGTCTCTCCAAACACCCATGTTATCTCTACACAAATTCTACTTCTCTAAACCAAGAGAAGATAAACAGCAGATAAATAAATAACCCTTTCCGCCCAGCATATGGGAAGACATATGCCATCACTCTCAACATTGCAGCTCTTTCTTCTTTGCTCAACTCTGAAGGCTGAGCATGACACCATGTGCTCTGGAAGCCCTTTGGTCAGGTAGGGTTCAGCTGTTCCAGTTGTGTCCTCTCCTTGTGCATGCCCAGCCTGCTTACTGGTGGGGAGGTGTGAGGAGCAGGAAAGGCATTGATTCTATGTGAGCCCTGCTCAGCAATAAGGGGAATATACCTATCTTGTCAATACTGTTACCAGCACAAACCCAAACCACCAGCTACTATAAAGAAAACTAACTCTACCCCAGTCAGACCTGGACAATTCATCATCACCTTATGCTCTGTTTGACTAATTGCTAACAGACTCTCAAATAATTCAATCACAACTACCAGTGATTTACATCCTGTAATTCTATCTAAAAATTTCAAAATTCAGAATTTGATTTTATGTTAATGAGCTGACCCATTTAATATCAACACTTTCAATTTCTAGCTTTTTCAGTGACATCCACTTCTCTAGCATCATTTTAAGTGTTAGTGTTACCCACAGAAACTAAAGAACTCTTCAAGTCAACACCTAATCAAAGTCCTGAATGAAGTAATACAAAGGAATATACTTTCATTTCATTTTTGAAAGGGTCATAAGGCAAAATCTGAAAAGTGGGAAAGAAAATTCTTTTGTTTGAGTTTTGAAGCAACTGATATACTGCAAAACATCCTATGGAAACAAAAGAGACAAAGTCAAAATATGAAGAAGGAAATCAAGGGAAAATGTGAAATTTCCATGAATTTTCCAGAACCTAAATTACATTATGGAACAAGGGACTACTGTTTTTATTGATTTTCTTTCAGTGAGTAGCATTAGCAATGCTATCCCTTTAGTGCAAACTCCCAACATCCCCAGAACTTCATGCTCATCTGCGCTTAGGTCCATAGGAACCTGGCAGGGTTTCACCCAGGACAGACCTC
Source organism: Pithys albifrons albifrons (assembly GCF_047495875.1). Lineage (NCBI taxonomy): Eukaryota > Metazoa > Chordata > Aves > Passeriformes > Thamnophilidae > Pithys > Pithys albifrons. The sequence continues at coordinate 70,952,552 of NC_092461.1, forward strand.
TGAAAATATTAGTGAATTAACCTTGACATTCATACATCAGCTTTATTTTACAAAGGAATATCTTCACACATCTCCAGCTTCTTCCTTCTATGTATCTCTTAACTTTTGCATAGAATCTCCCACCAGAGAACTTTGTTAGTCAAAATAGCTGTGAAACAATCCATATTCTTCTTAGATTTTTCTTGAATGTCAGCTTTTCCAATGGAGAACAGTGAAAAGAAAATTTTGTTAGTGTGCTCGTTTGTATGAGAGAGTGCATTAATATGCACTTAAGTTTTGAAAAGAGACAAGAGACATTGCATATTGTGACCAAACATTCAAATTTTGCAGGTTTTTGAGAGCTACAAATCTTTAGAGTTTACTTATTAAGTTATTAGTTCTGAAAATGGCATCTTAGTTTGCTACTGTTAAAAAATGAGTTACATTGCACTGAAATGAGGATTCAGATTCAGATTTAAAATGCACTGGGTTATTAAAGTTTTTTATTCTTTTGGTAAATATCCATTCTGAACACAGACAACTCCCACAAATCTCCTCAGATCTGTGGAATATTTAAATCTAGCCTTTGCCTCATTGAATACATTCAGCTAATCCCTGAAGCAACACACATATGGATGCAACTACCTCTGCTAATTCATTCAAATGCTCTGTATGCTCACCATGAGTGCCAATGTCTCTCATTTAAATCAAATAAAATACCACTGTGTTTCTTATGAGAGAAATTTGTAGTGCCTAAGCAACTAAATAAATCACTAAAAAGCTATTCTGCTTGTTGTACCCCCAGCATTAACGTGGAATAATTCCTGGATTCAAAGGACTTTCAGGAATCACTATTGTCCTAGTGATGCTTGTTGAAACCTGTACCCCTTGTCGCTTCAGGTAACCGTAAACAATATAGTTGTTCTTTCAGAAATAATTTTTCTCAGGAGATTTTTCTCAGGAAGGCACCATACTTTTTCATTCCTTCTTTTCTCTTCCATTCCTTCTTTTTTCTTCCAGTATTTCCTATTTCTTTGTCATGAGTTTTTCTGACACATCACTCCTCTGCAACCTGAAAAAGGAGTGAAAAATATGATATAAAGAGCAAGAATAGTTTCCTTTGTCACATTCTTTCCTCAAAACATTTAAACTTGTACTGTGTTCTTCTAATATACACAGCTAGTTCTTCTGAAGCAACTTTCTATACTTCACTGGCAAAGCAAATAACATAGAGGGTACAAAAATGATAACATCATTGAGGGACTAGAGAAAAGATTCAAATTATAAATGAAATGCACATAAGAGCAATTGGTTTTATAATATGTATTTAGAATAGCAACACGGCTTCAACCATTTTCTGCTGAACAACTGTTAATTTTATTTCTTTAGCTAGTGATTTTTTTTATTTAGTGCATAAAGACTTTGTTCTATTCATACTTTTGAAGAGCCTAACAAAAGTAATCCATTCCAGAATATCAATAATAAATGCCAAATGCTTTCACAAATCACTTCCCCTCACCTGTTTTTTTCTTTAAAGACTTGATTTATTCCTTATCATTAGAGTAAGAAAAAGCCTAAAGATACCTGTATATATATAACTATGCAAAATAATATAATTAGCTATTTAGCTAACATTTAGCAGTTAGTTGATATGTACTGACATGGTTCAGTGTGAGGCAAAAACTCTCTTTGATTTTCAGGCCAAGAAATATAAAAATCTCAAAGGTACCACTGGTGTGCATTTTGGTAAGTGAGGATATCAATCATGTGTCAAGACAGGGCAAATAAGAAAGGTACACAGTGTCCCACAGTAAGGTCAAGCAGGTACTTCCATATGCAACACTACAACCCCTAAAACTTGCTCTCAAAAATGCCTCAAGAGAGATTTTCCAAATATGTCAATTCTACAATTCTATTCTATAAGTACATGGAGCATTATGAGGGCACCAACAAATGTATTCTTAGGGATTTAGAGATGTATCTACTTCTTACAAGGTCATGGACAAAAATCCTGCACTGGTATGGCAAAAGGAAAGTGTGTTAGTCTATATTTTCTTGAAGGAAAGCCATGTTTTACCCTCTCTAATTTTTAACACTGCAGTAAGTTGCACAATAGAGAGAATGATTTAGCAGGCATATTGCAAACATAAAAGATGTTTTACTTTTCATAAGTCAACATAAAGGTAAATGATACCATTCCTGTTTAGATACCCAGATTTTCATTCGAAGGTGTTCTCTAGATGCATATTTATATTTCAATTTCCCAAAAAGAAAGTCACTCAGTAAATACTACATTTCAGTGATGACACATGCTCACTTGTGAGTGCATGATTAAGCAGCTTGCAGTATGGAAAAATTGTGTTTATCTTCCTGAAATGATCTACTTTATCATTTGCTTTGAGAGCACCTGGATAAACTTTGGCATTTGACATTAAAAAACCCCAACATTCTGTAAGTCTGTGAAAGAACACTTGAGCTAAGAGCATGTGTTAATTGGTTCTTGCACTTTGATCCTCATCTAAAAATAACACTGGTTCTAAAGAAAAAGCTGTGCTTTTTATTATATCACTGCCACAATCCTTGTGAAGTTGAACCAGTCTCTATTGAGGAATCCAGCTTGCTTTGCCCTTGCATAAATCTGTCAAGGAACATAATGCTTCTGTGATGTGCAATAGTCATCTCATCATGTGTTAATTGCCCCAGGTTGAGGGACCAATCACGATAGTGTCATGCTCAAAAGCAGCCACACATATTGCATCTTCTGTGAATGAAACAGAGATGTCAGCCCATATAAAACAAATCAAAGCAAATTTATTTCAAAATCATAAAGGAGTTTGTGCTTTGAATTATAGGACTGTGAATCAGTCTTTTTTGACTATGTTCCATTTAAGAATCTCAAGAAGCATATAGCTGCATGGGGTGTAGGGGAATCCAGTTTCACACATGGTCGATACAAAATTCATATAATTTTACAGAAAAAAAATGTCACTGAACACTGTATTCTCACTAAGTATTGTCAAATGTCTCACCTGTCTTGTATTGACCAAATCACACATTTATAAATCCCTATGTTTATATTGCTTATTTCAGAGTTAGAGTGGAAAAACTTGAGTTGTCTTGAAAAGTTTCTAATTTTGTCTCTAAAAAAAAAAATACACCTTCCATTGTGCTCATAAAGACCCGTATTTTTAAGAATGAAGGCAAAACCCACAATTAAATTTCCAAGAGGACTGACGCTGTATTACATATGGGTCTGTTTGCACTAACAGCTTAAGAATGAGATTGAGAAGGAAGAAAAAAAAATCTAACTGATAATTGGGGTGGAAGATGAGGAAATAGAGGGCACAGAATTCAGGATAAGGAAAGATAACTGTACAGGAAGAACTGGGGTTACCTACATAATTAAAAGAGACTGACACCAGAAAAGCATTAACTGAATGAGAAGCCAGAGAAAATGAGCAGTCAATGAACAGCAAAGTAGATAGAGTATGGCTAGAGAGATTTACTCAAAAAGAACGCTTTGTTTGAGATGGTGTTGGAACAGAGATTTACACTGTCAGTTTGGAGATTATGGTTGATGGAAAGAGATAAGGAGAGACAAAGAGGAAGGACAGGTAAGGTAGAAAGGATGGTGCAGTAAAAGGCTTGTCTTCCAAGAGTACTTTGTCATCAAGAGTGAGGAGCTCTTAACAGCAATTATTTTCCTGACCACAATCCCTACTGTTCTCTGTGTAGCAGTAACTTTTGCAGTTCAACGTAAGTATGCAATATTTGTTAATACTGATGTACCAGAGAATGATTAACTGTACTACTAGTCACTACTCTTTCAGCTGAGGTGACAGAAGACTTGTAGCATTGAATTGAAAATCATAAATCCATGCTCAGGATCCACTTGTGTATCACTATGTTACATGATTAGATACATTGTGTTTTTCCTCTACCTATGCAGATTCTTGGACAAGGTCCATCAGTAGAAAATTAATCGAAGTCCTTTATAACAAATACTGTTTTCTGTGGAACTTCATTTAAGTCCTCACATTATAAGGTCAAATAATGGGCAAGAAAATTAATCTGGAGAGGGGAAAAAAACTCTAGAGAAAAAAAAAAGACTTTGATTCTGTAAGCAAATTCCTGTGTTAAATCATTAAAATGAATTTTTCCAAGACAAGGGTTAAGAGAATTTCAGTGTCAGAGGGAAAAAAATAATTAACTATTTTCACAGAATCACACAGTGTTTGATACTGAAAGGGAACTCTGGAGGTCATTGAGTCAACCCTGCTCCCACTCAAGCCATGCCACCTAGAGTGGGTTGCCCAGGGCTGTCTCCAGACAGTGTTTGAATATCTCCAAGGATGGAGAATCCACAACCTTTTGGGAACATCTGTTCCAGGGCTTGACTAGTCACTCTCACAATAAAGCAATGTGATCATTGCCATGTCAGAGAGCGCTGTCACCAATTCCTGGCACTAGCCTTGGTGGTGCTGTGAACATAACACAATAGGCATAATACTAATGGTAGCAATGTCATGGGGGATTTGGTGACAAGGTCAGCCCAAGATGTATATAAAAAGGGATGTATCAGCCAAGGCTAATGGGTTAACATGCATATGAACAAAGGCATGGAGAAGCCACCAGAGAGGCAGACTGCTCAAAATAGAGGACAATGCTCAAAAGGACACATAAATCAGCCCCTGCAACCATCTTGCAGGGAGCTAGAAGTTCCCCACAGCCTTGGACCACATTTTCGTGGGTGACCAAGAGAAGGTTGGGCCACACGTGAGCTCTGGGCACAAACCTGAGTGATGCTATGGCCATGTCACAGCTGGAAGAACACCTGAGGTGTCCTGTGTCACAGGGAGATCAGTGTTTGGCCCATGATGGGTATCTCCTGCCTGTCTGAGAGACACAGGATGGACATCTGTGGCCTGAGGGTGAGAGTCTGCACAGGGAGGCAGCGTTTTCTTGTGGTGACAAAGAGTATCAGCTGTGGTTGGTGAGTCTTCTCCTGTTTTTGACAGCGTCAGCTGTAGACAAGAATGTGACCAGACCATGACTTGCTCTGGATCGCCCCCTCTGCCAATCAGACAGAATGTTGTAGCTTTGTACTAGGATACTGACCTAAAAGGCAGTTAAATGCCACCCTGATACCTGATCCCATCAGATCTTGGAAGATAAGCAGGGTCAGGCCCAGTTAGTATTTGGATGGGAGACCTCCTGGGAATACTGGGAGCTGTAAGTTCTAGTCCTGACTTCACTGTCACAGTCCAAGCTCGCTCGGCTGTGGGAGATGAACCTTAGGAGCAAAGGGTTGGGCCAGTTCTGTGCACGCTGTGCCTCACCTAAAAAATCCACTGCACAGGCTTGAAGGGCATGCCCACACGAGTAGAGCCCTTTCCAAATCTTTGTTCACGAAGCCTGGCCATCACATCACATCACATCACATCACATCACATCACATCACTGACCTAAATCTAAGAAAACACATATAATCCCAGCCTGTACCATGCCAGGTTCCTATAGGCAACAGGTTTGTCCCCACAATGTGGTCAAGGGGAGCTCTGCACCACCTTACTTCCTTATAACCTGTCATTGTCTCATAGTCTCACAGGAAACTGAAAGATCCCTCACAGCTGTGGAAAGAGAAAGGGCCACACCACTCAGCATCTCTGTAACCTGTCAAAGTCTCCTTGACAACTGGAAATTTATTAATGTGCATTGCAAAGCCCTGAAGGCATATTTACATTTCCCATCCTTTATTTTCATAAAATATACAAATATAAATTTAGAGGTTGCTTCTGCACATATATCATGAGGGAATTTCTCTGTGAAGAACTCACTACACCTAACCACTAGACTCTGTTCTGAGGTGTGTTTTACTGTCAAGATTGGGGTTGGGTTTTTGTTTTTTGTTGGTTGCTTTTTTTGGTTTATTTTTTAATAATGGAAATTCTAAGAAAAGTGTCTCAATTGAAATACTTTTCGGAAAAAAATTTTTTGAAGATTAAAAAGATCCCACAGCAGGAGAAGCAGTTTTGATAGTTGCATGGAGAATCCTGCATTCTGAAAATATCATTGCCAATTCAATTCAATGTCAACTTGAGTTTCATTTTAACTGTTTATTTTCATACATTGAAAGCAACAGTAAAACACTATATGGAACTTACTAGACATAATCACTGGTCTTTTTATCTTTGTCAGTTTTGTATTCCACACTTTTTTCTTGCCTGACACAAGTCTTAAATACTCAATCAGCACAGCTGCTGAGAACTACAGTACTGCTTGCAATAGCACTCAACAGAAGCAATGATAGAATATGTAAAGTGATAAAGTGTTCATTTTGCAGAGTATATCAGAAACTGTGTATTGCACTGAAAACCATAAATATACTATACATTTTTTTAACAGTGATTCACTTCTCCTGTTGTAAATCAAATAATACAAGCCCCTCATGAGAAGAGATAATAAAGATAAATAATGGTTTTGAAATGCTTAGATATCAAAGTAATGACCCATAGAAACAGATTTAATTTTTTTTTATAAACAAGTATTTCCACCACCACTGTCTTAGTTTAGCAAGTAAAACCAGTTTATCACTGTGTGGATGATCAAAGCTATGTATTCCACACCCTCTATTCTTTTCCCAAGAACTGTTAAGATTGGACCATTTGCAGCAGCTGTCCGGGGCACACCCGACTTCTCAGGGTGTGAGCTGAGTGTGAAAGAAGCCTGTGAGATAAGAGCTGTGATAACTCCCCTCCAGGAAGTCGTTAGCACCTCCACACCCAGGCTGAGGGGGTGTGTCTGCTAATGGGCCATTAACGATTCCAACATAGCCCCTGACTCACAGACGCAGATCACCCATTGTGTAACTCTCCGCCCTCGGGGAGGGACTGGGTGCTCCCATCTGGGCCAGAGGGTACACAATCTTGGGGTTTGAAGACCTTAGGGAACCACTCGTCAGACCCAAAGGAGGACCAGACCCTCATCAGGAGAAGGCCACCACTCTCGATCAGACTGCGGACACTACTCTTCACCAGACTGCAAGCATCATCTGCACAAGCAGGTTTTTTACTTCCTTTTCCTTTGGACTCAGGGGAACCACGTGGGGCTCAGCACAGGGGCGAACAAAACCCCTTTGTGTTTGTGCCCCAGGGCACTGGGTTACACTTCTGGGGTTTGTGGGTTAAAAGCAATTTCTCTTTGTGTCAGTGTATTTACTGAATTGTAACTCTGTTTTATAATCTCTCCTGAGCTGGGTTCATTTCTCCTGCTGGTTTACCTTTAAACCAGCACAACCACCCCATAATAAAACAGAAAAGATGAAGGGGAAAAGTGGATGGGGGGGGGGCGGGGGAGGAAGAGAGATATAGAACAATGACTGGAAAACGTAATTATTAAATATCTACTCATTAACAGCATTCTATCTTTTCTGCAGTCTAAAGGAGGCACAAATCCTCTTTGCTGGGAATGAAGAATAGGAGAGAAAAATTTTTTCAGTTACACGACTACATGGTATATCATAACATATAGCCACTGTAAGCAGTGGAAAATGAAAGAAGCTACATAAGGCTTCACAAATAACTTTAATTCCTGTGTTCCCTCTCTTCTTGGAACTTGACTCCTACTATATTGATTTCAAACAATGCTTATAGTGCAATCTATGCTTACAGAGAATGATGCTGTCTCTGTCTTCATTCTCTAATTTAGCCACCATGTAACAGAACTTGAATTCAAATGAGTTCTGACAAGGGGATCTTGTCTTTATTTTTTCCCAAAAATGTTCTAAACTGACTAAATCAATTCTATGCTTTCGAAGATTTTTCAACTTACATGAGTATGACAAATGCCCAGAAACATTAATGTAAAAAAGATTAGTAATAGTCTCTAAATATACTGTGAGGGGAAAATGTCATGCTTGAATTCTTTGACAATCAATATCAAGATATTGAAATATAAATGTTACTAGAATGACTAGTATGTTGGCCTTGTTTTGCTGCAAACTGCTCAGTAAAAGAGTTTCATTCCCTTGGTTCACTTCGCTCAGCACTTCAGATAGTTCACGTTGTTCCCTTTAATGACTTTTTTTTAACTGACATTTGCATACATAATTTGAGGTTTACCTTGCTTTGCTCCTTATTCAATAAATATTTTCAGAAAAAGTATTTTCATATATGGGAAAACATAAGAATGAAAACAGTAAATAGTTCTCTCTCCACATTTTTTTCTAATTCAACATCCCCCCACCCCACAAAAAATAATTTTCCTTTTTAAAATTAAGCCTGTTAGCTTATGATACATTCTTGCAAGTGCTACAAGATGTATAAACACCTATATTGTTCAATACCTCTACAGCATGTTCTGTACTCCTTCAAGTCTAGAGATACTGAAAAATAACAAAGCATGTGGTCCAATATGCTCAAAGCAATGGAAACCAAAATACCCAATAACAAATATAAAAATTGACTATTGTTCTTTTTGTCTTCTTATACACACCACTGAGAAAACAAATTCTGACCACAGTGTTTTTCTGGTACTACAGTAGGTTATGCAAGCCTTATCTTCTGTGCATCAGCACTTCTTCTCCACTTCTGTATTCTGCAATCCTGCTGCTCACTCTGGAATCTGCTAAGATATCAGGCTGAGTTTAAGGAATACAGTCAGTATGAACCATTTTCAATCACTCTCATGTAAGCACATGAATGAGAGGCAATCCTTAAAGACTGAATCAAAGAATGCAAAGGAGCAAAAGAGAATTAGAGTTTAAAATGATCAGTTTTGAGTTTTTTCAGGACAAATAAAAGCTTTCCAGTATATGGAAAGCAGGGTAGTTATTAGTTGTTTCTCTATGGTCTGTTTATTTTTAAGCCTTACAAGAGTGACACACTGTAGTGAAGCCCAGTGTCCCCAACACACACACTTTGCTTTCTGAAAATTATGCTTTCTGATAGTGAAAGGGCATTCAAGTATATTTAAACCATGGTTATAGCTATGAACTTGAAAGCACTTTCTTTTGTTACAGGATTTGCAATACTCATCTCTCAGAACTGTGCTTGTAAGTACTACTCAGAGTCATCTCCAGAATCCGGGATTACCTGGACAGTTCTCTTTTAGACTAACACTGCACTCACTCATTGTGTAGGAGTATGTCATATCTGTATAGTGAGGCTTAAAGACTGCATATAATTAGATCAATTTCAAGTTTGCATGCATCTGCAATCTGCATTGACCCTACTCTACTGTTGCATCCACACCACAACTAGCTGTGGATTCTCCAGACTGAAAACACTGTAGATATTGCACATCACTCGCTGTTGCTTCAATACACCACTGCACACATGCACCTGCACACTAGAAACAGTATGGTCAGAACTGGAAATTGCATGTGGAGAGACAGGATAATATTGTGTAAGGATTTCTGCCTTTATAGCCTGTATCCACAACAGCTGAAAGTCTAATTTGCCTTAAGAGTTTATCACCATATTCAACTCCTTATTCTATTCCTTATCAATGTTGTAGGACTTACTGTAAAAGAAAATCTCTTCTGCATTATATATATAGTTTTCCAGTGAAGGTATTCCTGTCTTCTGTGATGATTCCACAACAGTAATGCAAGTATATCCTGTTCTGTAAGAGGTGGTACCTACAGATATACTTGGAGCAGAAATTACAGAAAAAGTGAGGCTCTGGAAAGATAATGTTGGTAGTGAGAAAACAGGAGCACCTAAAGCCATTGGACAGGCAAAATTCACTGGAAACACTGCACAGATTCAAGCGTGGATGTAGTGGAATATGAGGAAAAGGAAGCAAAAAGATTAACTACTGAGTTATTACTGTACATGAAACAATTGAAACAGTGTGAAGCTGAGAGAGCAGAGTAAGTTTTTCTTCCAAACCCATGAAACTCCTGAAAGATAAATATCTCTTAATGCTGCAACTTTGCCGAAGTTTACTTTTACCTAAAATTCATGAGTCTTATCTTCAGTTATGAAACTCACTGTGAGACATAGATTTGAACCCAAGATGGAATGAATTCTGAGAGGTGCAGATTTATATTGAGAAAAAGCTTCAAAACAACAACATCAGACTGTGAAATGCTGAATCGATTATGGAAAAGGACAAAATTAGCAATAGTAAAAGGAAAGATGGAACCCCTACAGTGAGAAGAATGAAGAGGAAACAGGAGAATAGAAAACTGAGATTAAAATCTACCCACCCCCCCACACCTCCCCCAAGAATAAAAGATGCAGGAAAATAAACAGATTACCAAAAGACCCTGTAGAGCAAATGTCTTAAAAATTTTTAAGTCAGAGAAAGTGCCCATGATTGCATTCCCATGCAGGAGTTCCCAGTCAATGAGCAAATGAAATGCCAAAATAGGCACTCAGTCACACAAAAGGTTTTTCTTAAGCTTCATATAAATAATTTCTCAGGTCAAACAAATACTGCTACATATTGAAGAGAGATGGACAGCAAGCTAGACTGCTGACACTGACAACTGGAAATGAAAGAACAGGAGGAGCTGGCAAAGAAATGGGTCATGAACATAAACAGGCCACACGCAGAAGTGGGAAGTGTTCTCAAATTCTTTCTCAAAATACTTTACTGAGGTAATTACGCTTATTTTTTTACCTTTCCCTTTTATATTTTTAATAGCTTTAATTTAGTTCTCTCTTTTGAAAGAAGGGAAATTAAACTGGGAGGCTGAATAGAATCTTTTCTTCATATATAAAATGTCTACATATTCTCCCTAAGATCACTGTCAATGCAAAGTTGCAGTTGTGCCCTTTCTTTTCTTCTCCCAAATCTTTTGGAAAGAAGGATGAAAATGAAATTCAATGTTTGTGAAATCCATGTGCTAAGAAATATGGACAAAAAAAGAGGTATCCTTAGATATAGGGAGATACTGCATGCCTACTGTGAATCTGTTTCCGGGGACACCCCCTTGTCGCGGGGGAGAAGCTTGCATGCCCTCATGTGGTTGAGAGCTATGCTGGAGGTGGTTTGTGCCGCCGGTAGGGTCTCCCATGCCAGACAGGTCTCAGCTGAAGGGTCAGACAAAGTGTGTCCACGGGGAGGATGGGCTCGCTAGCCGTCTGGCAACCATCCTAGGAGAAGGACAACTCCAACCCCAAACCTGGGCAGATGGAGCTCGTTTAGCCCTGTAATGCCATCCATCTAAGAGAAGGATACTCTAACCAAACCTATGTCCTGAGGTATTCGCTGTCACTGTCCAAGCTCGCTAGGCCGTGGCAGATGAACCTTAGGAGTAAAGGGTGGGGTCAGTTCTGTGCACACTGTGCCTCACCTAAAAAATCCATTGCACAGGCTTGAAGGGTTCAGCCGCACTGCAAAGCCCTGTAGCGACAGGTGAGGGTCGAAAATGGCAGGTGATAGGAAGCAGCTGGAAGCCACAGACCCAACCCTGCATGCAGGCGTTTCAGGATATGGGTCATTAGAGACTTGACCCCGGAGATGACAGTCTCTTGCGGCAGCATCCTGAATGACCAAGCAGCCTTTTCTAGGGACAGCACTGCTTGCTCCACACGGAGAGGGGCCTAGCAAAGGTGGCCTAAACAAAGCTCATCTCCACACCTGGCCGGATAACCACGGCCAACCGGCATCTTCCATGTGGTCAAACAAAAACAGAGATTTCAAAGGCATACACCTGCCTGCAAAGGTGTGCTCAAACTAACACTCGCATGTTGGAACATCAGAACCATGCTTGATACTGGGGATAGTGGACGTCCTGAGTGTCGTTCTGCTCTAATTGCCCACGAACTGTCACGGCTCAACATTGACATTGCTGCTCTCAGTGAAGTTCGTCTTCATGAGGAAGGCAGCCTTAAAGAACAAGGTGCTGGCTGCACACTCTACTGGTCAGGCAAACCCAAAACCGAAAGACACCTTTCAGGAGTTGGCTTCATGACTAAAAACTCCATTGCCTCCAAACTTGAAAATCTGCCGACAGGTCATTCCGATCGCATTATGTCCTTACGCCTCCCTCTACACAACAAGCAACATGTTGTTCTTTTTAGCGTATATGCCCCAACTCTCCAAGCTGACCCAGCGGAAAAAGACAAATTCTACACAGACATGCGCCGCCTCACCCAAAATGTTCCTGCAGATGATAAAATCATAATCCTTGGTGACTTCAATGCCAGAGTAGGTAAGAATTCTGAAGCCTGGAAAGGAGTCCTGGGCAAGCATGGCATTGGAAACTGCAATTACAACGGACGCCTCCTGCTAGAGTTTTGTGCAGAACGGCAGCTCACCATCACCAACACTATCTTTCAACAGAAAGACAGCCTGAAGACAACCTGGATGCATCCTCGATCCAAGCACTGGCACCTCATTGACTATATCTTAGTACAACAGAGAAATGCCAGTGATGTCCGTCATACTCGAGTGATGCCGAGTGCAGAATGTCGAACAGAGCACCGCCTTGTGCGCTGCAAACTTAACCTCCACTTCAAGCCCAAACCTAAGAGAGGCGGCATTCCAAGGAGGAGGCTCCAAGTCAGCAATCTTCAAACAGCCACAGTGAGAGACAGCTTCCAGGGAAACCTTCAAACTAGACTTAAAGATAATCCCATAGATCTCTCTCCCGAAGCACTTTGGCAACATATTAAAAGTTGCATTCTGCAGTCTGCTGAAGAGTCCCTAGGGTTCTCCTGCAAGAAAAACAAAGACTGGTTTGATGAGAACAATCAAGAGATCCAGGAATTGCTGAAGAAGAAAACTGCTCACCAAGCACACCTTGCTCAGCCATCTTGCCATATAAAAAAAGCTGCCTTTCGTCTTGCATGCAGTAGGCTCCAACAGAAACTTTGAGACAACCAGAACAAATGGTGGCTCAACCTAGCAGAAAAGACACAACTATGCGCAGATTTGAGTGACTAAAGAGGATTCTATGAGGCCCTGAAAGCAGTGTACGGACCCACACACCAGGTTCAAAGCCCCCTACTCAGTGCAGATGGTCAACTGCTTCTAACAGATAAAACCTCCATCCTGAACCGATGGTCTGAGCACTTTCAGACTCTCTTCAGTGCCAGCCGTGTAGTCCAAGGCTCAGCAATTCAGCACATTACACAACAACCGGTGAAACATGAATTGGATGCAGCCCCTACTATGGGAGAGATACTCAAGGCCATACAACAGGTGAAAACTGGCAAGGCAGCTGGGGTTGATGGAATTTCACCTGAAATCTGGAAGCATGGAGGTCAAGCACTCCATGCCAAATTCCACGAGCTTGTTGTGCATTGCTGGGAACAAGGGGAACTACCTCCAGATCTCCGTGATGCAGTCATCATCACCCTGTACAAGAAGAAAGGAGAAAAATCAGACTGCTCAAATTACCGAGGTATTACTTTGCTCTCCATTGCTGGTAAAATCCTTGGAAGAATAACTCTGAACAGATTAGTACCCACTATTGCAGAAGATCTTCTACCTGAAAGCCAGTGTTGTTTCAGAGCCAATAGGAGCACCACAGACATGGTGTTTGTTATCAGACAACTGCAAGAGAAGTGTAGGGAACAGAACAAAGGTCTCTATGTAACCTTTGTTGACCTCACCAAAGCTTTTGACACTGTGAGCAGAAAAGGCCTGTGGCAGATCTTGGAACCTTTAGGATGTCTCCCCAAGTTCCTCAAAATGATCATCCTGCTACATGAGGATCAGCGTGGACAAGTCAGATATGGCGATGCACTCTCTGAGCCCTTTCCAATAACCAATGGTGTGAAACAAGGTTGCGTTCTTGCACCAACTCTATTCACAATCTTCTTCATCATGATGCTCCAAAGAGCCACAGCAGACCTCGATGAAGAAAACGGCATCTACATCTGATATCGTACCGATGGAAGCCTCTTCAACCTAAGGCGACTGAAGGCTCACACCAAAACCCTGAATCAACTTGTCCATGAGCTGCTTTTTGCTGATGATGCCGCCCTCGTGCCGCACACAGAAGCAGCTCTGCAGCGCTTAACATCCTGCTTTCCAGAGGCTGCTGAGCTTTTTGGACTGGAAATCAGCTTGAAGGAGACAGAAATTCTCTACCAACCTGCACCTCAAGAAGTCTTCCATCATCCTCACATCACCATAGGCAATTCAGAGCTTAAGTCAGTCCAGCAGATTGACAAAGAGATAGACAACAGGCTAGCAAAGGCATACAAAGCCTTTGGAAAACTCCATATAAGAGTCTGGTCCCATAAACACCTGAAGAAAAATACAAAGATCAGTGTCTACAGAGCCATATATGGGTCTGAATCCTGGGTCCTCTACCACCACCACCTGTGGCTTCTCGAACGCTTCCATCAGCGCTGCCTCCGTTCAATCCTAAACATCCACTAGTCTGATTACGTGACCAATGTGTCTGTTCTTGAACAGGCAGGGGTCAGCAGTATCGAGGCCATGCTGATGAGAACGCAGCTGCGCTGGGCAGGGCATGTCTCCAGGATGGAGGATCACTGCCTTCCGAAGATTGTGCTCTATGGTGAACTCGCCACCGGCTGCCGCAAGAGAGGAGCCCCAAAGAAGAGATACAAGGACTCCCTGAAACATCACCTCAGCCTTGGCCATATTGACTCCCACCAATGGTCCACTCTGGCCTCCAATCGGGATTCATGGAGACACACCATTCACGACGCTGCTGCTTCCTTTGAGAATGCACGGAGAGTCAGTCTTGAGGAGAAAAGACAACACAGAAAGAACCTTCCTTGCCAATGTCACCTAGGGAGACATTTCGCTGTGCCTTTTGTGACCGGACCTGCCTATCCCGTATCGGCCTTTTTAGCCACCAGCACGCTTGCAGCAAGCGTGGGTAGTGCCCTTCTCAAATCTTCGTTTGCGAAGCCTAGCCATGATGACTGTGAATCAAAGTGGCATAAAACACTTTCTAGAACAAATGGCATAATGGGGCAGAAACAAAAGAACTCTAGAAGCTGCTAAATTTTCTTCCAAAAGTCATTGTTTCAGCCTCTCAAGAAAATGTTAATTGCTATGGGGACATTTCAAAGATACAATTCTACTCCTAATCTGTCAAAAAAAAAATTTACTCATTAGAGCACATGAAAGGACAAGTTTCATATAGCTCCAAGTAAATGGTTACCTCCCATACTGTAGAAGTGTAATGTAGCTTCACTTAGAACAACGAGGCCAATTTAAGTGGAATTAAGGAAAACATAAACAGAAAAAAACACACAGAACTACTCAGTTTGAAAAAACCTCATCCTAAAAGACAAAGTCAAATTCCCAAGTCACAGTAGAAATCTTGAACCAAATTACCAAGTTAAATACTTAAACCTGAAGGTCATTTTTGAAAGCAGAATTTCTTACTGGAGGTATATACTCCACTCTGTAGATAGTGTTGTTTTACATCTATACACACATATACATGTCTATATGTGTGCATATATGTCTTATCTATGTATTTATGTATACATACATACACACACACATATTATACATGTTGTTATGCTGAGCTAAGATTTTGCAAAATATAAACTGGAACTAAGACCTGTTTTAATAATTCTGCCAAAGTTACTCCATATATACTTTGTAGCTTGTATTTGCAACTTGCAACATATAAAGTGTATGTTATTTCAACATAAGAGTAAATAATTATCAACAACTGTGATTTTGTCTAACTCCTCAGTACATGAATGTTTTGAAGACAAAAGGATAATTTTTGATTTGGGGAAACTTGTCTATTTAGTTTTTATCGTTAATAGAGAACAGTAAGTATAGAAATAAGGAAAATAATGTATTATGTATAAAGATCCAAAATTTTAGAGAAAATGCTATTGTAATCATGATACAAGAGGTCCCCCAAGAACTCGTTTTTGAAATTGCATATTTCAAAAACTGCTCAAGGGGTTTTTAATGCCGAGGTTATTTGATTACTGCAAGATGTGGGAAGATGAGGGTTGAGGGAGAAGAGGGGAAAGTAAGAGCTAGACAAAGAAAGTATATATAATGATGTAAAAGAATACCCAATCACTTACAACTGATAAGAATTAAAAAGTTGCCCTACAATTTTATTTTTCTTTTTCTTAAACATTGTAGTCCACTGGGATGTCCAGATGTCCCCAGTAACCTGCTAGGAACTACTCATTACTTAGATTTTTTTATTTTCCAAATAGAATTCTGAAAAGCAAGGGTGTAGAGAATATTTGCAATTTTGACAAAATTGAAACACATAAAATTTCTTTCAGCATATTTGTAGTTAGAAACATACAATTTATTTCACATAGTGCCTATTTTTTAAGCAAACAAAGTATTTCAGTGACCAAGAGAAATAATGATGACTGTTTTCCCATATTAGGAATAATTTTTTTAGCTTTACATGACTGTTAAGTAGGTACCAAGCAAGGTTTTTTGTTCTTGGTGTCCTGCCCGTATAGAGTTTTGGTGTTTATTGAAGTGAAGGTTTTGGTATGAGCTTAGACTCATTAATTTCTTTTCTACTGGGCTGATTATAGCTATAAAGCCTTTAATACTCAGGGACCTTTTGCCCTTCCTGCTAATATCAACCGACATAGTGAATGGACTGAAAACTGTAAGGAAAAAGAACCCCAGGGACAGAGAGAGAAAGAGCAAGCATGGTTGCATAAGCCTTAATTCCCTCTGCTTAGCGAGACACATGAAAAAACATCTCTTGACTATGGGAATTTTAAAAGGAGGGATTTCTTAACAGAAAATAGCTATATTATCTTTTTACTGCCATGAGGTTTGTTGATTAACATAGGAATATTCCAGTGAGAACATTTTACTCATATGAATAAAAATATGTTGTATCAAAGTCTAAGAAAGCATGCTAATTCTTCTGAGCAGACCAATATTGTCAACATCAACACCACTGTCCTAAGGCAGAGCTTACTTGCTACTAAGCATTTCTGCATCTGTTGTACAACAGACTAGCACAAAGTGACTCTACACAGATGTTCAGCATTACTCAGCTGGAGCCAGCAGCATGCACCACACACAATTTATGTATACACAAATCTGACCTACTTAACAATTATATAATAAACAAGCTAGAATCAATGAGTAGTTGGTCAAAGGCATTAAAAGCAAGGTAATGAGATCACTTGGTTAATAAATATTTTTTTTCCCACCCTCACATGAAAACTTTTGTGAAGGTCTAATTCAGGTGAGGCTGTGATCAGCTTTCCATTACATACATGTTGCTTTTCTTAAGTATATGGCAAAGCACACAGGACCTGAATACTGTGGAATACCTATCACAATTTTGTTTAAAAGACTTTCTAAGCACCTTAGCAGAATTTGTTGGATGACACCAATAAATTTAAGTCATACATTTTTGTATGCATTACTTCAGAGATGCAGATTCCAATCAATTGATAAAGCACTACATATAAAGAACCTAACAAAAATATTAAACCCCTGAACAAGCATGTTTATATCCTATATATACAAGATAATATTTTTATATCTCTGAAGTCTCTTTGATTTTCAGATGTTTCAAAGAGCCGTATAGTTTAGATTATGAAGTCTGAAAATAGAGTTGGGGTTTCAAAGACTACATTTTTGTCCCTTTTAATTGTACAATATTTAGATGCTTCACTTCTAATTAAGACATCAAAATAATAATAATAAATATACATTTTTTAAGAATTTTAGTTCTTTGAGGGTCCCCGAAATTCTTTGCCAGTCAGTTGCTATGCTGAAAATCCTTTCCCACAGTTCCAAGTCAGATGTTGACAGGAATTCTTGAGCTCTTTTGAAAAACATTGTATATTCCTTCTGCATCAGAATGAGTGGGTCATTTTATCAGCTACTGAAGCTTTAAAATGAATTTCCATTTCAGAAGAAGATTAGAGCAGCAGGTGCTTTAAATTATAACAATCAGTAGGATAGAAACCCAAGTCAATTAAAGAATTGAACCATTACATTATATTTTCCCCCAAATAATTCACAAATACACAGATATATCTCATAGGCATTTGTACACATATAAGTAAGATCATAATTAGACATGTCTTTGAACATGAAGCAGCCCGGACCTTTCAAAAATATTTGTGACTGAACTAAGAAATGAAATAGGCTATTTGATATAATTTTGTAATCAAGAAAAATAAATGGAATTTCTGAGGAGCATTTCTGTTGGAGTACTTCTTTTAAAGGGAGATAGTTGTTTGTCCCCTTCTTGTTCTTAAATAATGCCAATTCTAAAATAATCAAAGAGGAAAAGACCAAGTAAGAATAAATTCAAGAAAACAATGTGTATCTCTACAAATCACAAAAGAAAAAAAATACTTTCTTTGGTGATAGACAGAATAGGAAAACAGCCGTTCAGGCCCTAAATTCTCCCTGTGCTGTCTCTCTCAAAATTTCAACTACCCTTTTTAGGGCAGATGTCCCTTTTAAAATATAACATAGAGCAGAAAATAAATATCTTTAAAAAAAGAAAATCCACAAACCATTCCATTCCACTATTCCATGATTCTCCTCATTCTCCCCAATGAAACTTCATCAAACAAAGCAGTTCTTGAAAATTTCCAACTGAGATAAAGAACACTAAGTATGTTCCTATTTACCTAGACTCTACTATAAGTGAATGAACAAGAATTAAAGGGAAGAGAGCATTGCCAAGATTTTTCAATTATTTTGCATCAGGTCTGAGTTTTCATTAGACATCTGGGATTAGGAATGGGAACAGGAACACAAATTAATTTAGTTCTTCAATTCCAGTTAAATTCAAATAAATATTAGAACTAGGAGTAAAAAAATAAAATAAAGTCAGTGGAGATACAAGATATGAAATGTTTTCCTGTGTTAAAGAGGGGAAAATGGGATGAATGCATTTTCAAAGGTATAAATATTTACGATTTTTTTTACTCTTCCCACAACAGTTTTTTTCTACAAAACTAATATTTTGCTTCCTTTGGTAACAAATGTTGGCTTCTTATAAATTCTGTTTTATGAGAAAATACAATGCATGCAGAAAAAAAAACCTAAAAAACTGTATTTTAAAAAGTAAAGTGATTTTATAGCTAAGCATGTCAGATGTAGCAAGAAAAGTAAACTGTAAAAATTTGAAGTATATTTGTAACATAGTAAGTAATTTGGCAAAATTATAACCTAAGAGGCACTAGAGGAAGAGCCTTTGAGTAGAACCACTGAGTAGACTGTCAGTGTGGCACAGTAATTAATTATAGACACCATTAACAACCAGAATAGCAATTATAGAAGAGAGTTCATATTAGAACATCGTTGAGTACCATTCACTGGCTAAGTTAATGGTATTATTTATAGAGTTATTTAGCATTATTCCGCATTGAATAATGTTATGAAATATCTGCTACATGTGTTAAGTAGTTCTTCCCCGTTCAGATTAAATAGCATCTATTAAGTACCAGTAAAAATAAAATAAGCTTCTTTCTCTCTTGACATATAGCTTTAAATCTTTATACTTTATTCAAGGTTTTAAACTATTTCTGTGTAATAAACTTTAAATGGAATATATTAAAAAAAAATAAAATCCACCTCTTCAGTGTCAGGAACTTTTTGTATTTTTTGATAAATCAGCCAGAGTTGCTACTACTCTGCAGATTTTCTGACTAATTGCTCAGTAAAGTACTCTTTTTACAGTATTTGACAAAGATATATATACAAATGAATGCCAAGATGTTGGAATTTCTGAGGTGATACACCACAGATTTCAGGAAAAGATTTCATGCCAAAAACTGTCACTATCATTAATGAGTGTGATAAGGAAGCTTATTAGAAATTATGAAACATTCTTGGGGGACAATATCTTATAGAATCACAGAATGGCTTGTGTTGGAAGGGACCTCAGAGATCCCTTAATTCCAACCCCCGTTCCACGGACAGAAGCAGCTTCCACTAGATCAGGTTGCTCAGAGCTCCTTCCAACTTGGCCTTAAACACTTTCATGGATGAAGCATCCACAGCTTCTCTGGACAACCTGTTCCAGTGCCTCACCACTCTCACATATATAGCTAAACACATATATACAAGCAAAATATACACGTGTACATGGAAAATGGACATATTTCCCTCCATCATTCCAACAAGAAAAAGAGAATCAAATCTTGGAACCTGACATTAAAATAAGTAAAGTGGTTTTTTTCTTTAATATTAAACAAAAAAAAGTCCAAACCAAAAAACAAACCAAAAAAGAGGACTGAGGAACAGCTTCTAAGAAAGGCAAGGAAATGATAAATCCTTTTCCAAATGCATTGTGAGGAAAATGTCTATCAGAGTGTAGAGTACCAGTAGGTTATCAAAGTAAAAGAAAACCTTCAGAGGAGGTAAGCTAAACTAGAGTAGTAAGGGAAATAGTCTTCCCTTTTGGTCTGCTGAAGTTTGGAGAGATTGCCATGCCAAAAGCTTTTATTTCCAGAACAGATCTGTATCAGATTGAAATGTAAGCAGAAAAGTCTTTAAAGCAAACTCATAAAACAATCAACAGCAAATCACTAGGGCTAGAAGGTATTTAGTAAAGAGTTTTGACTAGCCTATAAAATGCAATAGCTCTTTGTGTCATGTAAAATTTACACTAAAAAGGACTTGGAACTATAGGACGACAAAGTGGTTAATAGGGCACAGTCTATTACCAAATGCATTACAATCTCATGCACACACGTGTTTAAAAATTAAACCAAATTAAATTTTTGTTAAAAAGCAAACACAAAGAATTTGCTGCTGCTGAATCCCTTTAGCCCAAATTACCAAAGAGTGCAAAAGTTCCACTACATGCTCATAGGGTTTTTTGAAACACATTGGAAGTAGAGGCAGGATTGTAGACTAGATGGGTGTTGTTCTCACCCAACATGTAGATTTGGTTCTTTGTTTGTTTTTCTTTTTCTTTTTGGTTGGTTGGTTGGTTCATTGTTTGGTTGTTGATTGGTTTTTTGTTTGATTGGTTTTTTTTACTATTTCAAGAACTTTTACTAGCTTAAAAATATTAGTCTCAGAGTATTACTGCAGATGCAGTATGCCTACATCTGTCCCATTATGGTGTCATAAGTTAGAGCTACCTTCTGTCTACAGGAAGATGTGTCAAAAAGTCACCACTGAAACAAACTATCTTGACAAGAAAATTAATGAGAAAGAAAAGTGTTGTACTGCAGTGTACCTTCTAAGTATGTATGGAGTATAACACAGGACTACTTATTAACCTACTGTGTTGTAAGCCATGTGTAATTCTTAATGTTAAGAATCTCTAATAACTTGCAGCTAAACTCTTAATAAAATGTTGAATCTTTCACAGATGTTCAAGGACATTTGCAAGATTTATTTCTAAATTTCATATAAATACAATAGAGACAATTTAATTAGAGACATAAAGATGTTCTGTAATTGATATCTGAACCTTTTACAACCTTCCTTCTAAGAGAAAAGAGGCTTACTTGCTTGACAGAGTTGAACCAGTGTAAAAAAGGTAAAACCAACCTCACAAGCAAAGCCTTAGAGATAGTGATTTGTTGCCTAGAGCAAATAATTGTATTTGAAACAAAATTTATTTTCACATTTGTGTAGGCTTGGAGCAGATTATCAGTGCAGATTTCTCTGAGTGTTCAGTACTGATTCAATATATGCTCAATAATTCTCCTGTAAGACATAAAATGAAGACTGGAATGCTATTAACATATATCTGGGCATTCATTTGTAAATATCTTTGCAGCCTCAAGCTGGAAATTACAGTTTAGGTCCAAATCCAGGAAAAAAAAAGGAAAGAGGATGAAAAGCCAAATCTCTTTTGGCATCCATCCCTCAAGCTTATACTTCACAATAATGAAATATGTATCAGACACATGATGCTCAGTAGATAATTTTTTCTACCTTCTAAGCATGAGCTCTGTCTCTGACTTGTGAGAGGCCTAGAAAACACTGAAAAATGCAAAAAAAACCCCCAAAAACATGCACTATATCAAACTGATATAAATGAACTTATATATGTAAGTATACATTGTTTAAGATAAATATGGCAAATACCTTGTAAATTTTTTAAAAATAGAAGTTGCTTGTTAAGTAATTGACCAGTTCTTTCAGGAGGGCTGAAATTTATTTTTCCCTTTTTTGACTTAGTGTTCGTTTTTATTGTCATGTATCTCATGTTGGACCATTAGGGTAACAGACATATTTGTTTCTCCTTTATTTGTTGGTATCATTTATATAGCCACCCTGACACCCAATCCTGTCAGATCTTAGAAGCTAAGCTGGTTCAGGTCCAGTTAGTACTTGGATGGGAGACCTCCTGGCAATACCAGGGGCTGTAGGTTCGAGTTCTGAGGACTTCCCTGTTACCATCCAAGCTCACTCAGCCGTGGCAGATGAACCTCAGGAGTTAAAGGGTGAGGCCAGTTCTGTGCATGCTGTGCCTCACCTAAAAAAATCCACTGTGCAGGCTCGAAGGACACACCCACATGGGTAGAGTCCTTCCCAAATCTTCATTCACAAAGCCTGGCCATGATGATGTAAATATATTAAAATGCTTGGTGTCATGTGAAAAGGGGAGAGGGGCAGAAATGCAAAGATTTCTAGTCCCACCTGTATTAATATAAACTCATCAGCTATAAACGTCCTCGGAACAATCAAAGCTTTATGAACCCAACACTCCCTGTTGAACACTGGACAGAACACAGGCTGGAAAGAGTTTTGATCTTCCTGTGAGGACCACACTTAAGCCAGGGAGAACTTAGTAGCTATAAGCATTAGTTGATGATAACATTTAGCTGCAGGATTGTATTTAATTGATGACAAAAAAACCCCAAAGAAACTGGCACAAAACACATTCTACAGGCAACTCCAGCAGTATACCCCTCCCATGACGAACTTGACTAACAGAAGATTACTAACCAGAGACACAACAGCTCAACACCACATTTAAAAACAGTAACCCAAAGCAAAAGCAACAGGAAGAATATAGCCACATCCCACTAACAAGTATATACTCAGTGAGTTATAGCAAATCATAATTAGTAAGGCATAGGAAAACAGTAAGAATTTGGTTGCTTACCCCTTCAATGTCTGATGGGGTGGGGGGGGGAGGACACAGGATAGCTCGTAGGTTGCCCTCCCAGAGATGGTGGAAGTTTTCTCCCCAGTTTTTGCTCATGCCCAGTCTCTTTTTATACCCTTTTTTCCTTTAGGTAGGTTGAGTGATCATAGTCAATATTTTTGGGTGATAGAAAGATGCCTGAGGGGTGGCTTCTTGAGACTCTGCATCAAAGAAAGGCCATGTCATTTCCATAACACTCCATTCTTCTGCAACCCCATCAATAAGCACTTTCAGGGAGCTAATCGTTCCTGCAAGCATCCCTCCGGGGCATTGAGGTGTTTTCCTCAACTCATATCAGGGCTATCACCCCACACCTCGGTATGAAGCAATACAGAAGACTAGATTCTGCTTCTCTACTCCACACAAACTTCTATGATTTTGCATTACTCAAAAAATAACTTGTTATTTCCTATCCAAATTTTAGTTCCTTAATTTAATTTTTTTTCTGCGATGAGAATTATCTTGGAAACTTGAGCAGCATCTCTTGAGTTTAGGTTCAAAGCTGAATAAAATCAGATGTTATTTGCTGGTCTTCAAGTAGTTTTACAAAACTCGCCAGGGTGTAGCTATAAACAAGTTAAAAAATGGCAAAAAGAACTATGAAATACATATTTGCCTAACTTCAGCTACCTTGAATTGTTCAATTATTTCCTTAAATATGATCTCTCTTAAATAACACCTGGATATGGCTCATATTGCAGTGAAATTGAAAATTAACTGATCAAAGAAATAAAAACAGAGCGATATAGAAATAAGATTACATAATTCAGGGGGAAGAAAATACTTTTGTGATATTGTAACTATACGGTGCAGCAAAGTTCTGGGTGTGCTTAGATGACTTGTTCTATAACACTGAGGTGTGTATCTGCAAAAAATTTAGAGAACTAGTTGAATTTCACTAGTGTGAGACTGTTGTCAAAGAGAAAGACGTAGGAGTTTAACCCCTAAATGGTGCCGAATCTCTGGACATAAGCAGCATACCAGAACTTCTTAGCAGAATTTGACCTTCAACATCTATACTTCATACCTGTCAGAAAATTAAATTAACCACTGAAAACAGCTTCTCTGATCATTGTTATTTCAGCAAAGCAGGTCAGCAACTTTTCATCTCTGTCATGTAGCTTTCCTCTTGTTACAATTCTAATCCATCAAGGTAACTTCAAGGATAGTTTCAAAATATTTTTCCCCAAGGTAGCATTAGGTTGACACTTAACAACAAAAGCTCAGCATTCTCAAGTTCTTTCTATCCCTTGTCATGAGCAGATGGCACAATAAAGACAACCATTTCCTTACTCTCAAAAATTGGAGGAAGTGGAATTTGTCAGGAAAAACAAAATTGATGCTATAAATATTTCTGAAGTTGTTTATAGTCTGGTATTTTACAAGTACAGTAGCAGCAATATGCATCTTGGCTTCTGTCACTGTGTTTTGGATTTGTATAGCCAGGTTTTGGCAGTGGAGGGGCGAAAGGAGTTTCTTCTCTGAGATGCTGCCAGAAGCTTACCCCATGTCCAACAGAGCCAATGCCAGATTGCTCCAAGACCTGCATCTGGCCAAAGCTGAGCCCATCAGCAATGGTAGCAATACCCCTGTGATAATACATTTAAGAACAAAATAAAGTTATTGTGCAGATGTAATTGCACCCAGAGAAGAGAGGCATGAGAATATCTGAGAGGAAAAACTCTGCAGACCTCCAGTTCACTGTGGAAGAAGGGTCAAGAGGTACTCCAGGTGCCGGAGCTGAGGTTGCCCATGGTGCAGACCATGGTGAGGCAGCTGTTCCCCTGCAGCCCATGAAGGTCAATAAGGGTGCAGAGATCCACTAGTAGCCTGTGGAGGAGACTTTTGCCAGAGCAAGTGGATGCCCAAAAGAAGGCTGTGACTTCCTGTGAAGCCCATGCTGCAGTAGACTTCTGGCAGGGACCTGCAGACCTATGGAGACAGCAGCCACACTGGAGCAGGATTTCCTGGTAGGACTTGTGACCCTGTGGGGGAACCACTCTGGAGGCAGCCTTTTTTTATCTTCTTGAAAACTTCAAATTCCTTAAGTGGCAGAGTCCTACAAAGCCCAGATAGCCTTTGCAGCACCACACAATGGGCAAAAGAACTATTGAAAAGTGAGTGGGTGATATCCTTGGAAGTGTCAGGCACCCCAACAAATGTCAATACAGCTCTCATTGCTGCTTTAACTGAATTTTTTAAAAGCTAAAATGTTTCTTATTCCTTGTAGAGTGTGTTTTAAGTTGACTTTACTTCTACTCCCTCTGGAACCTCCATAGGGCAGAATGCAATGGTGTCTCTGCTTTCTGATTCCTGCTCTTCCACTCAATACAGCAACAAGTAGTCACAACCACATGGGACACCCACAAGTTTGTGCTCTCTAATTAAACACATACATTAGACCATCTCCTCCACATTAGTAAGACACCCTCCTCAGTCAGTGTAGCACTATGCTAGTATGAAGCTTGTTCCTCAATTACCCTTTTAATATACAACCACAGCAGGGACCACAACTTAGCAAAACCTAAATCCAGATTACCTAGAAGACTCTTGAGTGTTCTAAAACCCCCTAATTTAAGCTCTATGTTTCCCTAGCATTGTTGGACTATTCATAACAAGAATGTTTTGTCAACAATCAAATGAAGAATTTCTTGGTTTTCTGAGTACAAGACTAAATAACTGACCTACCTAGAAATTAAGGACCATAAAACCTCATCACTTCCAGGGCAGAACATCTCCCTGTCCTTCCTTCTCCTGATGCCTTTAGATTTTTATATATCTGCATAGTTTCTCACACTTGAGTAGGAGCTAACAGTTCCTAAAAGTTTCTCACAGTTTGTGCCACATTTCTGAATTTCTGTTTAACTGTCTTTTCAACAGACAAGATAGCAGGAAGGACATTGTGTTTGGGACACCTGCACCTGGACCAGAATGACAAGGTAAAACAAGATAGAAAGCCCAGAACCCTTGGAACCACTCCAATGGGGCAGTTCTGAGGATGGTACCAGGGTAGTACCAGGGGCAAAATGTTCTCAGGTTGGATGTACCCACTAGATATGATAATTAAGTAGAGTTATTAATTTGTAAGAACCCTACACTGTGCATGTGTATCTATATATTTTCTGCACCTGAAAGCTTTCATTAAAAAATTGTTCTCTACCTACACTAATATTGTCTCAAAAGTTTTTTCCTTGACTTTAGGCAACATTGCTGATTAAATTCACTGAATTATCTGAAAAGGAAACCCTCACTTCTAGAAATGGGCACAGTACTTTCATTTGTATGTTTTTACAGAAGAGCATAAGAAGTCCCAAACTTATAGGTAATACACTCTTATGGAGCTTAAACTATTTCTGAAAAGAGGTCAGTGAACAGGATGCTGAGTTGAGTTGGTATCAAAAAAAGTGATTGTTTATCTCAACCTAGTAACTGAGATACCTCAATATTCAACTGCAGTTGAGACAGAAAGTTAAAAAAAGAACAATGAAATGCTTCTTTTCTTGCTCTTTGACAGGAGACTGAATATGCAGCTGCAAACAGCAAATTATAGGATAAAAATAATAAAAAAGGCTTAGCTCACTAAAGGAAATATCATGCCAATCAATCTGCATTCAAAAATTCTCTGAATTATGCAGTGTGAAATCCAGACATAAAAGAAGAATATGCTTACACTGCACCACCTGGTCATTATACACTTCTTTTCTATGCATTCAGTTTTCTTTTGTGATAAAATTTCATGTAGAGAGGTTGCAGAAGAGAAAAAGAAATAAAAAAGAAAATATTGCTAACATACAAGAAAAAATAATAACTTGATGGAAGAAATCTTTTTTATTTTTTTCTGTCAATAGAAAATTACCCCATAAGAAAATAATTAAAATATGAAAATTGTCATATCTGATATTTTTTGAAACAAGATGAAAACAAAAATTGTATTTAAAAAACTGAGTAATTTTGATTATGGAAAACAGTACTATAAAAACTCTCAGTCATGGTCTTTAGAAGAAAAATCATCTATGTTAATTAAGGATATTTGCTGGCTTTACATTTGAAAGAATGCAAAAAAATATATTTTTATTGATGTTCTTACAAAGAATATCCTTCCAAAGAGACTAGTTTCTATGTTAATATTTATGATATGCATATTGGCTTTTTGAGTTGGCTACAGTTTGCTGTCTTGCAAAATACTTTAGGAATGCTGCATATCTGAAATTGCCCTGTAACTCCATCAATGATACTAAGACAGATTTAGGGTTTTTTCAAAATTTTGTGGCTTGAGGGCACTCTTTTAATAAAGAAACCTATGCAAAGAATAAGCTGTCAGTTTAACTACAAGTAGGTCAGAATGAAACTAGGAGTTTTTTCTTTGGGCCAAATCACAAATCAGAGAAAAAAGGCTAAGTTAAAGGGTTTTACTAAAAATGCCAATCAGTAGTTACACAACCAAGGAATTGAATCAGCCAGTGGCTTTCTACAAAGCAAAGAAATGGCGGCCTATGAGTGTTTAGAATCACTTATGGGAGCAGAGCCATTGCAAGTGTCTGGTGCCTACAAGGGAAAGTTATGCATGTGTGAATTTGGAAGTATTTTATTTTCCTGTGGATTGCACTGTATAAAGAAAGGGGAAAGGAACAAAATTTGAGAATTGTCATACTACACCACACTATTTATCTAGTGTTGTGTTATTCTTTTCTGTCAATGATTATATCATAAAAGAAAGGGTTGAATGTTGTAGGATACATATATATACCTACACACACACACACACACATATATATATATATATAAAACTACATATACTTCAAATTTCTTCTTCATATGTACCAGAGATCTTCGTCCTGATGTCAACAGTCATACTCTGGTATAACTTGAATCAAGAGGCCGAATACTTCAAAGTCAGGCAAGTGCCATCACTGAATAAATAAACATGATTCTGAACATCATTTGACATCTGGGGTTTTTGGTTTTTGGGGTTTTTTTTTGTTTGTTTGTTTTTGGTTTTGTTTTAAATAGGCATTTTCTGACACAAATCTCCATTCTTTGGGTCATCATCCACATTGCATTATGTAGCAAACACTTAAGTGTCTTAAAATCTCCCTCAGAATCAGGTTCTTGAAATAATAGACATTTCATGTGCAGATATCAGGAAGAAACATGTCCCAAACAGCATATTTTGTAACAAAACAACATGAGAAATGAAGAAACATCGTAGACATAAAGCAAAACAGAAAAGAGAAAAGAAAAAAAAAAAGCCAGGTCAGTCTTTTGTTATCTGAAAGGAACTTTTTACTAAAATCAAATAAACAGATCAACAATATGTATTAGGATAGCAATCGTGTTTGATTTAAGCATCAGGTCTTTCATAAAGGTAAGTGCATCATATGAGATCCTTAACATCCTCATTGCCCTGATTCCAGCAGAGCTGAAAGATCAGTAGTATAATGGAGTCCCATGGTCTGCCCTTTGGTACAGTGTGCTTCTCACTGCCATTATGAATGTTGACATATTCCCTTCCCTTCTCATGTTCATTTAACTATATCTCCACAATTAATACTGAGAAATAAGTTGTCAGCCTCAAAATAGAGTACATAACAGGGGCAACCATCTTATGAAATTGTTCCCTCCAGTACATCCAGTCAAATAATCTAAAGTTTTGTTTAGATCCATAAATTAGAAATGCAAGAAAACCTTTTCAAGCACTGAGACTCGATCATCACTACTGTTCAGTTTTTAGGATTTCCCCAGACATACTTTTTATCCAGATGAACTAGCACTGGTCAAGCAATTGGTGTACAGAATTGGTATTTAGCAGGAGTAAGTTTAGAGGCAGTCTCTGTGTTTTGGATGGTAAGGCAGGATAACACCCTGTACCATGAATCAGGACATTCTGTCAGTCGACTTAAGGACCACTGAACACCTTTTGTGTCTACATCAATAAACAGAACTGCAGAAGAGTACATGAATAGGGTAGACTAGACTTGACTAGAATACTTCAATTTGAAGAGACCTAAAACTGTCATCTAGTCCAACTG
This sequence comes from Pithys albifrons albifrons, assembly GCF_047495875.1. Classification (NCBI taxonomy): domain Eukaryota; kingdom Metazoa; phylum Chordata; class Aves; order Passeriformes; family Thamnophilidae; genus Pithys; species Pithys albifrons. Next base: position 70,981,604 of record NC_092461.1, read on the forward strand.
CCTGACCTTTCAGGATGAGCAAAACTTAAAGAAAATTAAGGTTATTACCCAAAACCCTGTAATACACTGACAGATCCAGAGTATTGGCCATCCCTCTAGGAAGCCTGTTCTGACATATTATCACTTCTCAGTAAAGAAATGCTTCCTAAATGTCAAATCTGAACCTCCTCTGATGAACCTTTGTACCATTCCCATGTCTTCTGCCACTGGATGCCAGGGAAAAGAGATCCACACCTTTCTCTCCACTTCCCCTCCTAAGGAAGTTATAGGGAACAATGAGGTTGTTACAAAGAGAAAAGAATCTATAAAGTGAACCAGTTGGAGAAGATTGAATGATAAGACTAAATCTGCATACAAATACTAACCATTACAAAAAGAGGAAAAATAAAAAAATTACTATTGCCTATATTGGACTAATACCTTTGCAATTCTGACTTATGTACTTCTAGATATGATGTTAAGCAAGAAATGATTGATTGTAACAGATGGTCCCTCAATAATATGTAATGTTGCTTGGTTTTCTCTCAACAGGGAAACCCCTTTTCGGATACCATATCAGAAAAGTGATCTTTATACATAACTTCTTTGTGTTAGATGATCAAAATTCAAATATCCACAATTTGTTTAAAAAAAACCCCTATAATAATCTAACCTACAGTCATTCATTTAAAAATAATTTTCTTGAGTTAAAAATGAGCACTCAAAGAAACTTACCAGTGAGAATTATGTAGCATAAAATCAAAGCTAATTAGACTCAAACAAATGGAATCTTAAATTTGTACTATAAGAATATAACAAATACCTGTTTTCCTAGGTTTACAAATGGAACAGACTGAAATACTCCTTTGGAACATGACATGCAAAATTAGACACAAATAAGTGTCATTTAAAAAAAAAAAAAGTGCAAAATCAGTTCAGTTACACTGAACTAGGACAAGGTGTTTTGCCGAAATCATCAGGTCTTATTACTCTAAGGGTTTACATCAGGAGCTTCATCAGGTTCCAAATATTTTAGTTATCAGCCTAGGTAGTAGCAAGTTTTGATAGAGCTGGTTGTTTTCTAAATGCATAGCTAATACAGACAATGTTAAGAATTTGCAAATAACTTAAGAGAATAGTACATGATATGCTCCTGTATTAAAATTTCTGCAAAAGGCATCATTGAAGTAAAAAATTTGAAAACCTATATTTAATTCGCTTTTATACTAATTGAGTATTGAAGGCAGAAGTTTAAACTTGAATGCTTGAAGGTTCTTGTTTTATAACTCTTTAAATACTTTTTGAGAATCTTTTTTCTCTCACTCAGTATGAGGCATGGATAATGGTCTGGACATATGTTTTCCTCTAGTCTGTCTTTCCCCATTTCATCTGGATTAATGATACTTGTACGAACTGATTTCCAGAATTCCTAATTCTTGCCTTCTCCCAAGCATGGATAGAAAAAAGCATTAGTATACTCCAGTTATAATATCCCTTGTACACGATGCCTTTCTGATGCACATGCAAATTAAATAAAGATCACCTTCCTGGTGGTAAGTGGATATTTATTCCTCAGATTGCTTCTGCAGAAGGAAAGAACGTTGTACCTCAGAGAACAGGACCTTTTGCTTGTTCTTCCATTTTACATTGTTTGCATTCTCGCTCACTCCAGTTACTGCACTTAATCTATGTTATATTTTCTCCTCTAATGTTTGTATTCCTCTCTATCTAGAAAGTCTGGAAGCTTACAAATGCAGATTACTTTCTATGTTATGGATTAGATACCATATATAAAGAAAGGATGACTTTTTCCTATCAAATTATCATATAGTTTGAGACACAAAATCCCCTAGGTATTATTATTAAATATAGGTGTCTTCTGTGATTCCACCATATCTGAACTCATTTCTGAGTTATAGATTTAGCATAATTTTTGCTGCATTGTCTCACTGACATTTTGTTCATATTTGTCTTTTGTTACTCAAGCAGTGTATAGGCTTTTAGAAATGACAGCAAATAATAGAAACATACAAAGTACAGTTTCACATACATAAAATGGAAATAACTTTTTATTACTCAGGGTTTATTCTGGTATTATTGACATCTGATCTTCCATGAAGTCTTTAACATTCATAAAAGTCATCACAGGAAAGCTGAAGAAGACTCCCCTGCACTTACATTCTCTAGAAAGTCTCAGGTGGACAGAACTATCATCCTGTGTTCTAAGCACCTACTGAGATATGTGTCAGGGAAATGTTCACAATACCTTCCCTTTCTTAACAACTCTCTTCAAGTCTTTCTTTTCTGTTCACTGGGCAGGACTTATTTACTTATAACTAGTGTAGCAATGGAGATCTCACTTCCCAAGCTATGTCGTGATATGAAAGATTAAGAAAAGATGAATTGAAGATGTTTATTTCAAGTCATGCCTTTTGTCATCTGTTCCCCTCAGCGTTTACTTGGGCAATAAAATAGTCATTTCTTTATAATTTCTGTCAAAAATTCCCACACAAATTACCTGTAACTATTTTAAAATCAATGTCTAACAGATGATAAACATTGTCTTATTTGGTTAATTTGAAATTCCATAGATGTGATTTTAATTTCAGAATTTGATAGCTTCTACGTAGATTGCATGGCTCTTAAGCTTAAAAATTATTGCTTGCAGCTGCTCTGCAGTTCTTCCTCAGGGTTAAGCTGTTCAGAAGAAAATTACCACTTTTTAATAAAATTTTAAAAAATAGAAAAAATGTTGTTTACAGAGTTGTTTCAACATATTTATATAACAATAATTACTTAGAAAGTTGTTCATATGATAACTTATTGCATATTTATTTTATTTTCAATTACAAGTTGCAGTGCACACCTAAATCAGAACTTGTGATAGTGATTGAGAGACTTGAAACTGCTTACAAGAAGTTTTAACATATTAAAGTGGTCACAGAATTGGCTCTTAAAGATACTTCAGTAGGAGTTTTGCTGGAGAAAGCTAACAGCACAGCTCCCAAACAGGTCTGTGAACACAAAATTGAAACAAAAACTTAGACTTTCCAAAGCCACACCATCTTACGAACACTTTTTGAAAGAAATTTTATTGTTCAGAATCTGAATTTTAGGTGATACCTCTTAGGTACACAACACTATTATGTTATGCAGCCAACCATGACAATGTTTATTTCCTATTTGATCTGATTCTGACTACAAAGATATTAAAATATACACTAAGTTATAGCGATCCCTTACAAGTTTTGGCATTCTTGATGCTCTGATCTTCCCATTCTCACCTTATTTCACTCTCTATTATTATATCAATAGCTATTTTCCCAATACAGAGCAACAGAATCACCAGGACTTTAGGACACAAAAATGCTGGGAAGTCTTGTCCTTTCAGAAGCTTTTACATACAGCTATTAGAGTTAAAGATATTTTTAATTTTTTTTTTTTGTTTAACCACTAGACAAGTCATTCACTTACCACAAAACTGAATTCCTATAACTCTTCACCACAGCTAATTTTTTTTTAATCATGAACACGAACCTCTCTGTTATTCAATACAAACCTATCTGCATTCACGTAATCTCTTCTGTTTGAGTCTCATGAATCCCTCTAAAATGTTGCAATGACCCTGAATAGGAGACCATTTTTCATCATGGAGTTAATGACCCACCCAGCAAATAACAGGAGTACCTCTGTGCCCGGCCCAGGCTGCACTGCCCATGGCCCTCAGTCTGTGTTCTGTATTCCACAGCCCTTGTCTTCAGGATGAGCTTAGCCAGCCACTTGTAAAAGGAGCCTGCAGGTAGCTCCCAGGTTATACAGACAGCTACATCACCTTGCTATCCTTGCTTTTACGTAAAAGTGCAGCAAGAAGTTCCTACATGAACACTCTTTTTGTCTGACAGTAGAAGTGGTGAAGAGAGTTGGGGTTTTTTTGTAAGAAAATGCTATAATAGCTCAAATTATGAAAATTGGATAACTCTTTTTATGGATCTGGTTTTCATGGTGTGCTGTGCCCTGATAGTTAAACCATTCAATGCTGCATAACTCAGGGTTCCCAGTATCTAAAAGGATGCAAAATAATATACACCTTTGTCTCTTCATAGTGTTAGCTCAAAACCCCACCATTCTGAAGGATACTTCACAGAGTTTTAATGCTTTTCTTACTTGTATCATGAGGAATCACCACCTTTTGGTTTAAAACACATCCAAAATATGCTACTATTCCACAAGAGTCACTGGTGCACGGAACTTGAAAGGCTTCTTAGCAGCTATTTACATAAAAAAAATATGGCTACAGTTCCTCCAGGCATCTATGGATGTTATCTCAATATTCCCAGACAACTCATGCCTGATGCTTGTTTGAAAAATAACTTATTTGTTGAATAGGTGTCAGTGAAAAATCTAGGGAAAAAATATATTGAATGCACCTTTATGGTTTTTTTGTTTGTAGTTTGTTTGCTGTTTGCATTGTATTGATGGTTTCATCTTATCACAGAATCACACAATATGCCAAGTTGGAAGGGACCCACAAGGATTTTTGAGTCTAACTCCTGGCCCTGCCCAGGACCATCTCCAAGAGTCGACAATGTGTACCTGAGAGTATTAGCCAAACACTTCTTGAACTCTGTGAGGCTTGGTACTGTGACCACTTCTCTGGGGAGCCTGTTCCAGTGCCCAACCACCCTCTGAGTGAAGAACCTTCTTCTAATATCCAACCTAAGTCTCCCAACACAACTTCTGGTCATTCCCTCAGGTCCTGACACTGGCCTCCACAAAGAAGAGTGCCCACAATGCCTGCCCCACCTCTTCTCCACACAAGGACAATGTAACTGCAATATGAGGTCTTCCCTCAGTCTCCTCTTCTCCAGGCTGAACAGACCAAGTGACCTCAGCCACTCCTCATGTGGTTTCCCCTAAAGACCCTTCACCATCATCATTGCCCTCCTTTGGACACTCTCCAATAGCTTAATATCTTTCTTACATTGTGATGCCCAAAACTGCGCACAATATTCCAGGTGAGGCTGCCCCAGTGCTGAGCAGAGAAGGACAATTCCCACTCTCGACTGGCTGGAGATGCTTTGCCTTATGCCCCCCGGGACATGGTTGGCCCTCCTGGCTGTCAGGGCACTGCTGACTCATATTTAACTTGCCATTGACCAGGCCCCCCCGGCTCCTTTCTGTGTCACTGCTTTCCAGCATCTCATTCCCCAGTCTATACAAACATCCAGGGTTGCTCCATCCCAGGTACAGAATCCTGCACTTCCTTTTGTTGAACTTCATACTGTTGATGATTACCCTGTCCTCTAATTTGACTACAACAGTGGCAAATATTGTGTCTAAACTGAATTTAGCCTATAAAAAACAATTTTGTAGGGCAGAAGTAATGTTCAAATGAAATTAATACAGGCAGAAAGAGCAGAAGTCAGCTGCAATACTGATACTGAGCGACAGGGCTAAAATGAACATCTTGTCCTGCCATTGAAATTCATCACTCTTAGAAGAATCTGAATAAGTGTTGTTCTGTTTTTCAGGAATTTATATCCAGGAAAAAAGTCAGGTGACTGCTGGAATATTTATTCATCTATTTCTCTACAAAGAGATTTTACAACATTATCAGAAATGCATGGAATATCTAAGTGTTAGGGAAAAAAGTCACTGTCATATTTCCAGATCAGTGATTTGAAAAGCCAGAGCCTGAAAAGACTGAGTCTACAGTGTTACATATAGGTAAGGATTTGCATACAAAGGGCTTTGCATAACTTCTTATTCAGTTTTCAAATTTTCCTTCATAATTCATTCCACACCATCAGTTATAAAACCTAATTATTAAAATTGTATTTGTTTTGAGCTAAATTGACAATTACCTGCACTGAAAAATCTTGCACTTTCAATATTTCTGCTAAAAGCATGTCTGAGTTATTACAATAATATCTTTTTGCAATACAGAAGGCATTTCCTCTCTTATCATTAAAGGTTGCAGCAAATATAATAAAAGTTATTAAAGTGGCAAAGTATAACTATCTTCCATGTCAGCATAGGTTGCACATTTTCCAAGGAATTAATTATTTCCTATTTCCTTTTTTACCTACAGTGGAATCCTTAAATGTGCTTTTGAACACAGTCTTTGAAAGTGTCAGAGTGTCACAGAAGCTCTATTCATAGCCTTGGCACTTGTCAAAAGCACACAGCTTTTCTTTAGACAGTCTAGGCTACACCCTCTCAATACATGCTTCTCCATCACTCCAACAAGACAAATCAGCCTGGACCTAGTTTTGATTGTTATAGATTTCTCAGAACCTCTTGTCTTAAAACTATGAAACTTAATAAAGTTAACCACTTTGGCTCACAAAGTGCTCAGTCGTGTATTTGGCAAGGGTGAAATATAAATGCTGATCGAAGTCTCCCTTAACAAATTAATGGGGAAAGAAAAAAGGCACAAACCCATTCTTCCATTCAAGCATTTCCCAGTTACACCAGGGCACTCAGAACACTGTTCTTGCCCAGCTGCTGTATAAACACCTGAGCTAGTGCAGCAGTTTGGACTCAGAAGCAGCACATCTTTTTCAGGTCTACCGTGTGAATTTACCAGCCCTGATTGGTGCAACCTAAGTAATTCTGAATACCAATTAATCATTTTTTCTTCTCTTCACATGCTAATTTGAACAAATGCAAGACTATATTTTGCATTAACGATTTTTTGTCACATTAAGGTTCCATCTCTCCAATGTAGTACTCCCAGTAACTCTTAAAAGTCTTAGTTATACCATAGCTGAAATTAAGACCCAATTTCTAAACTGGTCATTTGCACTGCAAACCAGTAAAATCATGGCACACTGACTGACAGAAAAATACAAAATGCATTTCCAGAAATACTATTAGCAAAGAGCAGCACTGCATATTTCACATGATTGTGAACTTCATTCAACAGAGTGATGACTCACCTAGAATTTCATGTTCATATACAAGAAATTTTGCCAACCAAAGAAACAAGCTGTTAAAGAGTGCCAGCAAGGAAAATTGTTTTAATTCTCAAATAGTGATTTTTCAGTACAGCTGCAGGCCAAGACACAAATATAAAGAGGACTTGCACTGCCTGTTATATGAGCACTTTTAAGTGAAAGATCAAGGATTTATAACATAAGAACATGGAATGCAGATGGTATGAAAATGACAATATTCTTTTTTGGTCTGACATCAGAATTCCATTTCAGTGGTATTTCTCCCCACCTAATAAAAGCTAAAACAGAAGACATATCTTTACGTACTGATTTTTCAGTCGAAAATGAAGGCAATCACAAGGGGATGTAGTTCATGTCCCATATTTGAAGCACTCTTCAGGTGATAGGATGGAATGTCTTAATGCTCCACCTTTCAGACTAGAGGTGCATTTGGTCTGTGTACCAGCGTTAGGGTCTGTAGGGTCCACAGGAATTGTTCAAAGGTAGAACTCTGGATCACCTCCTTATAGCCTTATTTATTTCTGACTCTGAGCCAGTCTTTTGGCCAGCAGCCAATAAGTAGAGATAGATCTGTAAAGTGAAGCTTACCAAATTCCATTCACAGTCACAGTCAGTAATCTAATTACATACTTCCAAAGCACTTGTTAACCTTACTGATAGTTAAAGACAAGAGTTGTCATAGGGACATCATAAAGATTTGTTCAAGTCAGTTGCACAAGTCATTAGCTATCAGCTGAAATCTCCATTTCCCTAATTCAAATTTAAGCCATTAAATCACATTGATCTCTACTGGAAAAGATGATGAAAATAACCCCTCCAAAGAAGAAGCACATTCTTACATTTTCATTAATATACATCCTTCCAATTTAACCTCACAAACTAAAGAGAACCTAGACTGCTGGGGAAAGTAAATCTATAACTTCTTCTGCAAGGGAAGCTTTAACTGAGAAAACATGGTACATAAATCTACTTTATTTTTTAATATGTACCATTGTGTTTCTGAAGGTTTACATGCACAAAACCAATACATGAACCATGTTCCATAACAAATGAGGAAAAAAAAAATTCAAGTCAATAAATCCCACATACATGAGAAAAAAAAATAATTGAATATTACATCATCTTTTACAAGTATCTATGGTATCTAAACATCAATTGAAACTGCAACTTTTTAAAACTTTGTTCGTCTGTTCTTCACAGGGCATAAAACATTGAGATAAAAACCACAAAACCATGTCCCTGAGAGGAATTAAGGCACTTGCATTGACAATTGTTACAAGTACTTCATACTTTGTTTCTATAACAGTGAAGTGCTAAAGCAGGTACTTAAGAGGTTGGTTTCATGTTTGTATTGAGTCATTCATACACACTGATAATTTTGTAATTTTTTTAGTGTATTAAAATAACCTGCTGTTTTACTTACTTGAAATGAAATAGTTTCCTTTCTGTTCTCTATGTAGGTGCACAGGACAAAAGGGAAAGTCATTTGAGTGGGGTTTTCTTGGTACTAGTGAGGCAGAAATGGGCAGCTCATCAAAGCAGAAAGTTAGGGAAGGAAACACTGTGGTGGATGCAGAGGAAACGTAAAAGGCAAGCAACAAAACTGGCCAATGGAGGCTAGAAATATTGATGGGACATGTCAGGAACCATTAAGCAGATAGAAAGACGGAAGCAGAGTTCAGTAGGTCACAAACTTATGCAGAAGAATTTTAACCCTGAAATATCTTCATTTAATGCTTTTGACATAAGAAATGGGAATTTGAACTAGTTGATTCTGATTGACAAGCAGCCAAGACCATGGAGAATAGAAAGAATAGTAATTCATTTAATATCTTTAACATCTGTCACGTTTAATATAGTTTCACTCATACTTAAGACAATCATCAGACTTGAGATGCAAGCTAACAACACACCAGAAGGTGAGTACTTTCTTAATATCTAGGAGACGTTAGTTGGAAATTGGTATTTAAAAGCCCTGTTGAAGTGGATGAAATTTTGTAAGGTTTTCCATGCTGTTGAAATCACAGATAGCTGTCTGACGCAAATGAGAAACAGTGTGGAACAGTGTAGCATGCTGCCCCCAGGATGAAATAGAATGGAAGCCACGTAATTACCCTGAAACCGCTGCTGTTTCAATGTCAAAAGAGGGCCAAGAGCCAGACTCAGTAGCCTACCTATGAGGTGCCATCAGCATGACTATAAGTAGATCTGTGTCAAGTAAGAGACAACAAGGTATCTAACAAGTACAATAGGAAGGGCAGACATGTACACTTCCTAGGCAATACTGGATCTAGCAAAATGCCAAGGTTTACTTGTTCCAACTGTTGTAGTTTATGTAAAAGTAAAGATACATTTTCTTGAGGCTCAGTGATTTATGTGCAGAGTAGTTGACTAATTTAGCAGCTATACTCAACTACTTATCAGCTAAAAGCACACAGCATTGTGGAAGATCATTAGAATGACTTTGGGTCTCACCTTGATTTGAGAAATTCTCACAGAGATACAATTTTTTTTTTATTATATCTTGAAATAACAGAAAGGTGAGACAGAAAAGTACTTCTTTATTCACATCTGTTAGGAATCACATGTCTATCAGGAATAATGCTATATTAAATGCAATCTTTTAAAGGCACAACTACATTATCAACACAAGTAACATTAATTGTACAGATTTAGGAAGTCATAAGGTCAAGAAAAGCAGAAAGAACCAGAAAACTACAAGGTTACTTTACTGCTATTGCCTCATTGTTCAGTCTTAAAATGTTAAGGTAGGGTTGACTCACTGAATCATCACTATTTTTCATTTCTCCTGTAGTGGTTTTAGTTAGGCCTCAAGCTGGCAGGCTCGGAAAATCTACATGGATTGGGAGAGACAGCTCTCACCTGACTGGGTAACCAAGGAGATATTTCATACCAGATGACGCAAACCTGAGATATGAGTGCAAGAGTGGGAGGTATTAAGTCAGTTCCATCAAGGTCGAAGTACAAGCAGGACGTGCTAAAGTTATTTTCCTGTGCTGGGCCTTGCTGCTCCTGCTGCCGCTACATCGTACTTTGTTTGGATTCAGGAAAGTAGAAACATTTTGTTGTTATACTTTCTCTTTCTTGCTGAGTGTCTTTTAGGGTGCTTATAGATCTAGAGTGGTAAAATCTGCTATCGATGGGGCATGGGAAATTATTTCTTGTTATTTCTAAATTGTGTGTATGTTCTATTGTAGTTACTCTTTTTGTTTTCTCTTTTCTGTATAAATATATGTAGCTAGTTTAAGCATAAACATAGTTTGGAGTTTTTTCCCTCTCCCTCTTTTCCCCTTGACTGGTTGGTTGGGGGTGGGGGGAATCCTTTCTCTCTGTCTTGGGCAGCTGGCGTTTTATCAGCTCAATCCAAGACATCTCCAAAGGTAGCTGCTGTGTACTACCAGGTCTTTGAAGGAATAGAAGAATTTACCATGTAAGGGCATGCAAATATTTCCAATATTATTACTGATAGATAACAGTAGTTGATAAGACATTACTAGGTGGTTTATCCAGAGGAATCCTCTTGTTTGGCAGTGCCAACTCTTCTGTAAAGCACATCTAAATTTAGATCTACTCTGTTTATAAAAGACAACAATAAACAGGAAAGTTGATTCATTTTATGTTGAAAATTTGCATTTTGCATCATTACCTGTGCATAGAGGTAGTAGTTAGCAGCCTTTGAAAATCACTGGAACTCTTCAAATTAGTGAAAATGGGCAAAGATCAATGACAAAAAGATGCAAATGAAAGAAATTATCAGCCATTAAAAAATATTTGACAATCCCCAAAAGCCTGAAATTATATTTAAATATAAATGCTGACCATATAAGTCTAAATTTCTCTTTTTTATGTCTTAAAATATTAGACAAAAACATATAAATTAAGCTCAAGACCAAGGATGTTATTTGAAATAAACAAGTGGATACAAGGTTAGTATTTGGGCAATGTAACATAGCATTTACCTAGAATGCAAGAGCTCATAGAGCTGTTGTTTAAGAAACTTTTCCTAGGTCCTTGTGATAAATGTTTTAACATTTAGATCCTAAAGAGATTAGACAGGGATGGTATAAAAGCAACAGCTCTTACTCAGAGCAGAGAAGTATGGGCAAAGAAATTAGAAGAAAATGGGTTAAAAATAAAGTACATGTAATTACACCTTCTCAGCTACCTCTTTTTGAAAGCACTTCACCCTTAGAGAAGATAAAATTTACCACTGAGTCACCTCATATAATTCTGTTCCAGAATAAGTTACTTTTAAAAATGGGAAGTAGTGATTTGATATTAGGAACTAAAAATTACCTTGTGGAAAATATGCTATTTCACCTGCTATAGATAAGCTTCTGTATAAAGAACTACAAAACTTTAATTCATTTTGAGAGAGTACAATGTATTAGAGGTATGACTGAAAACTGACCTATGATCACTCAGGCAAGCTACTGAATAACTTCCACAGCTAAACATTGAGTGTTCTTCATGTTTTGTATTAAACAGTTGTTATGGAAAAATATCTATACTGTTTTTTGTTTTCTAGATCAAAGACTTATGATCTAGTAGGATGCATTTGTGATAGCACATTATTAGTAACAAAACTCAAAAAAATTATGAACAAGAAGTCACATTTAAAAACAGGCACATAGACCTTAAGAATTGTTTCTAATGAAAATGAAATAACTTTAAGTAATAGGTGCCAAAAATATATATAAATTAAATTGTTACTTTTTAAACATGAAAAAATATCTTATGGAGAATGGCATATACAATTCCTTAAGCTATTATAATATATGGTCAAATGTATTTATGACTGTTGTCATAATGTGATGGCTTTTGTTTATATCAAGAAAAAACCCAAAAAACTTGGATGACCAAAAAACTTTCTCATATTATTTACTCTAGTTGCAAATTAGTATTTTCATAGTGTTATTTGCCTATAAATTTTAATCGTATTATTATTTTATGCATTTATGTTATACTAGAAGGGAGGTATTTGGTTATGGTGTTCACATTAGAATTATAGAGCCAAAGAATAAAGAAATTTCATGGCTGGTCATTGCAGCCTTTAGAGCCTACTGATGTGGGTGACAGCTGGAACTAGTGCCCTTTCTTTAATTCCTCATAATAATGTGTAACAATATTGAATGATTTAATTGTCAGGTATATCATGATTTGTTATACCTAGCATGATATCTTATATCTACCACAGCATGTATATAACTTCATCTCCTAATGATGAAATTATTGAAGCAGTTCACATATTCTGATATAGTTATACTTTTGTCATCTTCACTAAAACTGCATCCTCACTTTAACAAGGATATTTTTTGACAAATGACAACATCTCATCATAGACTGGTGATCATCAGTCATTCTTTGCTTGGATGGCCAATTGAAATGGTTACATGAAGATCCTTTGATGTCCCTTCTCTCCTTTTTTTTTTTTAATTAATGATCTAATAATTAAGGGAAATAATGAATTAGAAATGTCAAGGTACTAAATTCTCCACATGTCCTTACAAAAAAAAAAAAAGCTCCTTTTATAGAATGTTGATATAACAAACAGAAAGCACAGGGGAAGATTTAGTGAAGAATAAAAATTTCAGGAAACTGGAATGAAAATTCTTTGTTACACAAGAACAAAAGTTCAGTTAAATATATTTCCCCACTTTTCCCAAGCAGACACAGTTCCCTGAAAAGCATTAGCTCATCCAAGGATGGTACAACATAAAAACAGCAGTCAGAGCTCGTTAACTCTGGAAAGAAGCTTGGAACATTCAACAAAACTCAGATACAAGCCACATTGAAAGCAGAACTTGAAAAGAAATCTCGATCAGTGTCACATCAAAGGGAGGAGGAAGACAGAAATGCGAAGATTTCTAGTCTTAACTGTATTAATAAGAAATTATTAGCTATAAGCTCTTCCAGACAATCAGATCCTTATGTCCCCAACATTGACTATCGACTAATGGACAGCACACAGGTTGGAAGGATTTCTGACCTCTGATATGAAGCCACACTTAAGCCGGAGAGAACTCATCAGCTAAATAAGTGCTTCCAGAAAATTAGAGTCTTATGAACCCAGCACTGCCTGCCAACTACAGACAGAACACAGGCTGGAAGGATTTCTAACCTCTGCTTTGAAGCCAATGCTTAATAGCTAGAAAAGAACTTTGCCCACAACAGCTCCCGAAATAACATTTATTAATACAAATATGTGACAGTTATTGTGGGTTTCGCTTTGCCGATGATAATGTTCAGCTGCAAGATTGTATTTAATGGATAAATAAAAGACCCCAAAAGACACCAGCACAAAACACATTTTGCAGAGACAAACACACCAAACTCAAGTTACAATACAGCAATGTATCCCATTTTCACAACAGACAGAAACTAGCAACAAAGAACTACTAACTAAAAACACAGTCACCTAAAACATTTATCTAGACACTCTTTCAATAACATAGGGCAATAAAATACCTTGCACACCACTCTCTCTGTAACACAAAGAGCAGAGCTGCTTCTTAACAACACACATGTTGAAAAAGAATCTGAACATTGCAAGAGAAAGCAATAAGTAATATAAAGTAGCAAAGTGTAAAGTAAGTTACTGTTATTAAGGTAGCAAAACACAGTTGGTAAAGGAGGTGCTTGTAAAGTAAGAATCAAAGTAGTTATTAACCTAAGATGTAAGATAGAATGTATAAAGGAATAGGCTTTGTAAGAAGTTAAGAAAGTAAAGTATAGAAAAATAGAAAGCACATGGTCTCCTTACCCCTACATTGTTCCAGGAGAAGGAGGCAAGACAAGCTGTCAGCAGCTGCCTCACAGAGGCATGGCATTTTCCCCCTCTCCTGCAGTTTTAAGCTGCATCTCTTTTTATACCTTTTTTTTCTTCAGGTGGTTGTGTGACTAAAGTCAATCTTTTTGAGGAGTGATGCAGATGCCTGAGGGTGGTGGCTCCTTGAGTGGTTATAGAAGATATCACAAAGGGGGGGCATGTCATTCTTTAACAACACTCCATCCTTTGTTAATCTTATCAGTTTGAAACTTTTTGTTCTCTGCTGGGAGCACCCCTTCAGAGGGCTGAGGAGTTTCCCTCAACCCATCCAGGCCTATTAGAGCCATCACTCCACAATCAGTTTTTCCCTCTCTCACAGGCAGAATCACACCATCTTGAGCATTTTTATGACAGATGTTCTTGGTATTAGACTAAGGATCCCACGGATCTTTGCTTGAAAATAGCTGGGCATTCCTATTTTTTCAGAGACATACATTCAGTGGTCCTAATGAACTTCCCAATTAAAAAGAAAACCATCATGTTTTCATAGAACAATGCCAAGACCTTGAGGGTTAATTTATAAGAGAAATAGTAGGTGCCAATATTTCAAATCATATTCTTGTATTATTTCATGAAGGAATTTAGAAAATGTTTATTATTGCCATTCACACAGAAATAATTTCAAAGTTTCCAGAAAAAGAAATCTGAAATGAATTTTTCACGATTTTGTGGTTTATTGCAAGCAAACTATAAAGATTCACATTTATGCCAATTAAAAAAATATATATTATTCACAAGTAATAAAGTATAGTTTGCTTATAAGTAACATTAGAAACTCCAGGTTTTATCCCAGAAATATCATTATCAGAGATCTGACCACTATTAAGAGTTTTGATTGCTGCTGCCCTTCTCTGTTTACACAGGAACATATATGGATTTTTATTTTTTTGGTCAAACTGAAGGGTAGTCTAAAAAAAAAAGACACTACTAAAATGGAATGTTATTTCATTTCTTGGATACCTTTTTTGTTCAATGTATTTACTGTGCTATCAAAAATAGAGATGTCCTTTCACTTTGTCTGGTTCAATGAAATGTTGTACTTGGAAGAATATATTTTAAATGTGACAAGTTTTATTGAACAACTTCTAAACTGAGAGAAAATCAACAAGGTATAATAAGATGACAGCAATGTTGGTAACAAATCCTTTAATAAAAATAGTGAAGAAATGTAGACAGAAGACAAATTCAATATACTTCTGTATGACACAAATATGTCTAGTAAATCTATTAAGGAAAAAAAAGTTTAAAAGTGTCATTCCAACATCCTGAAATCACAGACAAAATCTATATATAGTAAAGATATACCTTCTTGCCAAGATAAGGATTTAAAGGTGATTTACTTACTTCTCAGTATTTTAAAAAGATGCTATTGAGTCCATTCAGGATCATTGGGATAGGAGATGTCATGAGAAAGCTTAAGATTTCAATGATCTTTCATGATCCTGTCCAGGAAGAAACAAATACAGATGGCAACATTCAGACATGAGCTCCTTTGTCATCAGTATGAAGCACGAAGCAGTCACTGAGTTTGTTTTCATACAGCCATGTTAGAAGAAATGGACTGCTCTGATAGGAATCCCTAGCCTCTTTCTTGAACAACTTGAGTTAAAAAAATGGAAGGAGAAAAGATGTGAAATGTCATTAACATTTTATTACCAGATAACAGGATTACAAACAAATCCCTAGTCAAAAGAAGTGACTGGCAGAATGTGAAAGCCTCATATAGTTCTGATTACAGCTATAGCTTAGCTAAACTTTACTGTTAGTAAGCAATGTTGTATCAAGAATAGCCAAAGTTTAGAAAAGTAGTAAGTCACAATAAGAATGTGCAAAGATGTACTTTGGTAAATATGTCTTCACATGGACAAAACCCTGTAGTTTCTTTGATACCCATAAAGTCCTTTTACTTATACCCATTAAAATTTTCACCTTTGTGGGGTGATGGCCGCTCTGATAAGGCCTGATGGGTTGAAGGAGATGTCTCAGCCCCCTGGAGAGATGCTCTTGGCCGAGGACAAAGGCTTTCAAACTGATAACATTAACATAGAGTGGAGTGTTAAGAAATAGCACAGCCTCCCTTTGTGATATCTTCTATGACTGCTCAAGGGCCCACCTCGCCTCAGGCATCTGCATCAGCATCACCCCCCCCAATAGATTGACTTTTAGCCACACAAACCACAGGAAAGAAAAAAAAGAAGGTATAAAAAGTGTTTGGAGTTTAAACTCAGGAGGAGAGGGAAAAATGCCAGCCTCTCTGAGGGTAACTGCTGCAGCTTGTCCTGCCTTCTCCTCCTCCTGGAAAAATGTAAGAGGGTGAGACCATGTGCTTTCTATTTTTTCTAACTTTACTTTCTTAACTTTACTTTCTTCCTTTCTTACTTTGATTCTTACTTTATAAGCATTTCTTTCACTAAATGTGTTTTGCTACCTTAATACTAATAACAGTAACTTGCTTCACACTTTGCTACTTTATATTGATTATTGCTTTTTGCTATTCTTACTTTATAAGACCAGCTCTGCTATGCTCTACAGTAACTTGCTTTACTTTCAAGGTGCAGTTTCTTTTTTCAACATGTATGTTGATAAGAAGCAGCTCTGCTCTTTCCTTTTGTTTTATATTACAGAGAGAGTGGTGTGCAAGATATTTTATTGTCCTATGTTATTGAGAGAGTGTCTGGATAAATGTTTTAGGTGACTGTGTTTTTAGTTAGTAGCTCTTTGTTGCTAGTTTCTGTCTGTTGTGAAAATGGGATACATTGCTGTATTGTAACTTGAGTTTAGTGTGTTTGTCTCTGTAAAATGTATTTTGTGCTGGTTTCTTTTGGGGTCTTTTATTATCCATTAAATACAATCTTGCAGCTGAACATTATCACCGGCAAAGCAGAACCCACAATAACTGTCACATATTTGTATTAATAAATGTTATTTCGGGAGCTGTTGTGAGAAAAGTTCCTTTTTGGCTTAAGTGTGGCTTCACATTAGAAGGCAGAAACCCTTCCAACCTGTGGGCTGTCAGTTAAAAGACAGACAGTGTTGGGGAACATAAGGCTCTGATAGCCTAGAAGCACTTATTGCTAGTAATTTTCTCCCTGGCTTAAGTGTGGTCCTCATATCAGGGGTTAGAATACCTTCCAGCCTGTGTTCTGTCCTTGTTCGGCAGGCAGTGCTGGGTTCATTAGGCTCTAATTTTTCTGGAGACGCTTATTGCTATAATTTCTCCCTGGCTGAAGTGTGGCTTCATATCAGAGGTCAGAACCCCTTCCAACCTGTGGGCTGTCCGGTAGCTGGCAGACAGTGTTGGGGTACATAAGGATCTGATTGTCTGGGAATGCTTACAGCTAATAACTTTTAATTAATACAGTTAAGACTAGAAATCTTTGTATTTCTGTCTCCCTCCTCCCTTTCACGTGACAACCTTTCACCATACTGCAGTATAAACTTTGCCTTTTCACACTGCTGCAGTTGATAGGTGTTTTGTAGAGATTTCTGTTCTTTGGGATAACCAATAGGCTTAGTTACAACTATAATTAACATCAGTCTGTGAAAGTGAGCTGTAACTGTTTCCTGGGTATCCTTTGAAAAATAGGGCATACTAGACAAAATTGTAAAATTATATAAAAATATTAAAAGTATAGAGAATTTTCCTTTCAAGATATTTTTTCAGATGTATAGCAGTTATTCAGCAGGGGAAATAAAAGGAGATATTTAACTGTCATGATGAGATGGCCTGCTGTTATTTTCTCTTACTGGTAAAAAAAATTTTCTTGAAAAAAATCACGTCACCAGTACTAATTTGTGCCTAGCGTGCACGAGCAGTTTAATTGCACAGAGCATCATCCACTACTACAGAAAGGAAGTTTCTATTTAATGCTGCAGCTTGCTGAGAGCACCAGAAAGATTTTCTGTATGAAACTCACCTATTCCCAGGTTAAAATGCTGGTGAACTAGATCTATCTATGCCAGATGTGATGAAATTTGGGAATGACAAAAAAAGAGATATCATTAAGCAAGAGATATTTATCTGCCGCAGGCTAGACCTCAGCTAAAGAGAATTAATTAATGAGAACTGCACACCTGTGCACAGTTTACTGAGAAACTGCTTGATTTCAGATTTTCTAGACACTTAGTTTTCAGGTCAGTTTCCTATTTACATCAAGTTCAGAATGAATCCTGTACAGTTCCTGTCTCTAAAGTAAGATGTAATATCCAACAGCAGAAATGTACCCATTTTCAATTATTCTTGGTTTAGAGACCGTGTTTCAAATAGATGCTTATTTAATGTAGTAGATTTATACTACACTGTACAACAAGGTTAGGTTGAGAGTCAAGTTATAGGTTAGCTAGATTATGGGCAACCACAATAAACCTAATGGATTTTAAATGGCCTAATAGATTCTAACAAATTATGTGTTTCATTAGATAACAGACTTTGCAGTGTCAGTAGTTGACCTTCTGCAGTCATCATTGTTCAAGTTCTATGACTTTACTACCTTTACATTCTCAGAATTGACATTAATGACAGCAATTCTCTCTGAATCAAGTATTATTTTGATATCGACTATTACGACAGTAATACATTTCTGAAGGTGGCTACCTCCTTACAGTAACATAGTAACAGTTATTTTCCCACTGAGATCATCTTTTCCTGCTCGCCCAGCCTCCATGCAGTAAAAGCGTCTTTACAGTTTTCAGCCTATATTATTCTGACTCAAGGGGCATGAGATTCCCAACAGCACTCCATACTCCCTGCAGCCTCACTACTTTGGGGAAGATTAAGTGATGTCCTGTATTTACATATCCCTGCCCTTCTCTGTTCTCCAACTAGGGAAGAACTGACTCAGCCAAAGAAATGGCAGTGTAACAGCCAATATGTTTCAAAGGTCAATGATTAAACAACGTTGCATCACATTTTTCTGATTATAGCCTGCCTGTAAGAGCTTATCCCTGAATCAGGGCCTAAAGTATAATTCTACCTTCTGGTAATAATGTTATCTATTAATTTTCTACATTAAAATGGGACTGGGAGCTCCAAAAAGGGAAAATTAACTGTCTTATTGTAATGAACTTGTTTTATAACATGAGACCCCAAAAGAACTGGCAAAAAACCACAAGGCTGAAGACTCCCACAGCAAAAGGAACCTTGGATGAATATTATGATTCAATCTATATCTAGGTTATATCAATAAAATTTAGTTTCATTTCAGTTTAAATTAATATTGCAAAACTTTCTTAAATATCCCCAGGGCTTTACAGGTTTTTAACAAAATTACTTCAAAATGTCTTCTTGTCAAACCAACATGACTTTCAACTGCAAGCAAAGACGCTTGAAACTCAGAGTAACTCACATGGTTTCATGGCTGTGAGATGGAAATCAAATCATGTTCAAGAGTTGCAGCCAGAGGCAGTTAGAAAACAAGGGAGAAATAATTGATGCTGCAATAACATCAGCAATAATAACACACCAGTGTCTGCTGCTTTCCCAACAGCATGGTGTAAGGAAGCCTGTGCAAGGACAGAATCAATGCTAGTTCTCATAGCGCTGAAGTATCAAAATCCATCTTCTGCCATTCTTCCTTCTCCCTTCCATCACAGGAACGGGGAGAAAGCATTGAAAAGCACAGAAAAAGCTAGGTTAATACATTCCCTCAGATATTGGGAAGATCTAAAAAGCTTTTACCTGTTCAGAACCACCACCAAGAAAATCTATGAGTCCATTTCGGGAATTGCAGAGAGAACAGACCATATGTAGTTTTTTAAGTGACAATTATGAAGGAGGGGGAAGCAGAGGGGAAAAAAAAAAGAAAGTAAGTAGTGCTACACTACTGGTAAGTAGTAGGAAGAAAGTAAGAAAGTAAGTAGTTCAAGAAAAGAGTAATGCATTATGTCTGAGGTGTTTTCAGCTAAATTCTACTGAAATGTCAAGAATAAACATTAACAGCTGATGTGCTAAAATTCATGCTGAGAGAGCAATGCAATGGTTAAACCACAAAGAACAGTAACTAGTACTTTGCAACATGATATTCACCAGTGCTCAGACCTTAGTGGGAAATACAGTAACAAGTTCTGCCACCATTTAGAGCTCTTATTCAGTAGCTTTGCTCATAGAGTGGTGCAGGATCCTTAAAGTACCCTTTATCATCTGACTGCCAGATTCTGCAATGCAAAGAAGGGTTGACAAACATTGCTACACTTCACCCACACACACGCACAATACACCACCCCACCTCTTCAAGAGTCCTGGAAACATTAGTTAGTTTGACTTATATCAGGGATCTTTGCTTACAGTTTTTTTCTGCATCTCAACCCCTGATGATCAGCTGAGTGGCACACAAGGAACTGTTTTTAGATCAGTAAATCTAGCTTTTAATCTCTAAATAGTTCCAGATTGTCACCTGATTTGGCTTCTTATAGCTCCAGTGATTTGATGTAAACTGATTTAACACTTCTGCCTTTGCTAATTCATAGTTTCAGGAATGTTTGTAAAGAAATTATTCTTTCAAAAATATGCTCCTTTTAATAACTCTGTGAACATTTCTTTGAAATGTTGACTTCATACTATTGTTTCTGAATAGATAGCTCTAAATTTAAGTTGTCATACATTTTACATCTAGTACTTAACTTAAAATAGCTTGTCCACTGATACTCAGTCATTAGGGACAGGTAATCTCTACATTTCCTTGCCATGAGTTCCAGTGCAGAAGTTTAGAAAGGTAAATAGAGGTTAATTACCTGAAGATCAGCTGAATAATTCCAGTGTAAGGAAAAGTAATTAAAAAGGCTCAATAAAATCATGTTATAAAATAGTCTAATGTTAAGTGATACAGTGAACTAACAAAAAAGGTAGATACCTGAGAATTTTATTACTTTTAAAGTTTCCCATAACAAACCATCAAAAAATAACACATTTCCGTACTTAAATTAATGGCTCCTATATTTCTGTTTCTCAGACTATCTTCAATGTACCTCAGTACGTACTGCACATAATTCTTTAATGAAAGACCTCACCATAGCTCATAATGTTTTTGCAATTAATTAATTGTTTCCAGAGTAATATAATGTTAATATCTAAGTACATATATATATATAAAATACAGTTTCTTTCCAATAAATGAAAATTACACTCTGCTTTTAAATAAGATATGGAAGTTTATAGTTTCTACTGAGAGCAAATTTATTTGGGGTATGTTTTTGGTTTTGTTAGTTTTTCTATTTTGTCAACAATCTTTTTATCCCAGGCAGATCAGATTGATAAGATGTGTTCCTCTGAGTGTAATATAACTTTTTCCATTTTGGAATTTAGCTCACTGAGGAACTGTGTCCATCTCAGGCATTTTCATCCAATAGCATTACATCTCTTGAATGAAACACATTTAAGGCCTGACTGGACTTTGCTTTACCTTGGCTACAAAAGTAGCAACGTTTTTAGAATTGTAAAAATACAATTTCTTGCCCAAGTGTACATCTTTCAGTCCTTACATGGAGACACTTTATTAAAGAGTCCTTCTTAAAACAGAGCATGCTGTTATCTAAATCCTTTATATGAGGACTTGGAGAAAGGATTTTACAAAATTTCCCTAGACGGCACTTGAAGTTAGAAAAGCTCTTGCATGTTTGGTCTATGAAGAGCAGCAACTTAGTACCTACGCAGAGGGTAATTTTGTATACATATAGTAAAAAATTTTGGTGTATCTTTACATAAATACCTTCACATTGAAAATGATGTTATAAAGGAAAGCAGAATGGTGGTATAAAGTAAAGAACATTTTAAATTGAGTGGTTTGCTTGGGGTTTTTTTTCCTATGTTGATGAGAGGCTGAGCAGTACCATTTCAAATATAAGGTTTAGATTGTTTGGTTTGGTTCCTTGTATGAGATTTTATGAGTATTTTCATTAATTTCCTTAAGAAATTCTTAATATATTCTGTACTTTAAATTCTTTACTCAAGCTATGTAATTAGCTAGCGAATCATGTGCTAATTCATGGGATTGTGGCCTTAACATACAGGAGTTTGGGTTTAAAGTATCTTAATCATTGTCAGTTTTGAGGCCATAACAGCAGTCAGTGGTAATTCACACCCTTCCAGCTGAGTTATAGCTCTAGTTGGGTTCTAGTTCAAAACAAAGCAAACAAAGCAAATATCTCAACTTCCTTCACTGCAGATAGCTTAAAGATTTTGTCCTAAAATATACTAAGAGCAATTATTTCATCAAAAATAACTGAGAATCTCTTTAAAACAATATATTTTAGCTGAGGCTTTTCCCAAATCATTGCAACAGAACACAACATAATCAATGAGTTTAATTAGTTGTTGCCTGTACTGAAATATGCATTTGAAAAATGAAAATACAGTACTCTTATAATAGTATAGTTAAGTTAGGCTGGAGCCATCCTAAAAAATTCTTAGTCTATATATTCTTATCCTGGTATATGGATGTGTGAATTACCAAAGTTATGATTCTGTAACGGATTTGTTACTGAACCAGCAGAAAAGGAAAAAAACAAGGATACCTTTTAAAATCTCTGTTAAATGTGTTATCAAATGTTTTAAGTGGGATTACTGCTTGCAGTGAACATTTTTTATGAGGAAATATTTGCAAGGCACTGTAAAGTAAACTGGGCTTTTTTTCTCATTACAATAATTACAAAACAACTGGAATAGAAAATTACACTCCCTAATGGATTTCTTCTCTTCTCCACACCTTCAGCAATCTAACCATCTGTCCTCATCCACACTTTCCCCCTGCAAAACCTACTAGCTGCAATACATGGTCACCTGTTAGCATTTTTTATGCTATACAAGCTGAGTGAAAGGATCTAAAGACTAATAGTTAACCCTTATGCCTAATCAGAAATGCGAATATTGTACTTAAAACTTCCTTTGCCTGAAAATCTCAAAAAATCAACTTTCTTCAGTAATGAGAATACACACAGACTTTGGGTCATTTTTTCCATTGTTCTCCATTATGACTCCATATCACTAATGAAAGTAGCTAAGACAGCCTGGTAAACATATTCCCAAATAGGATCTCTGGGCAACAAATCCTAAAGGAGCAATTTGGAGGATGGCAAGAAGTGCTAGTAGAAAAATGTGTCAAAATTATTTCTACTGTTTCTATACAATGAAGGTATATAAAAGAGGTCACTGAAAAAAAGCAACAGAATCAGCCATGTGAAGTGGCAAATTCCAGGATTAATTTTCAAATGCAGCAGTATCTAAACAAAACTCTGTCTACTGATACCTCAGGGGTTTTTTGACTTCTGATTTTTAATTTTTATAGATTTTGGAAGTAATTGTACCAAATGTAGATTTTAACATACTAGTATTTCTATAGCTTAAGTTCAATGTTTTGACATACCAACCCCTTACCCATATCAATCCCTCAAAATTCCTGAGTTGTTTAGTCCTCTTTTTAAGGTAGAATTGCTAAAATATCTTAAGGCCTGCACCAAGAGACATAAACATAAGTAAAGTGACCTCCAAACCCAGAATGATGGAAAACTTCCAAGTACCCTACATGCTGTGAGGAAGGTGAAGATGATGAAGGAGGGGTCCCAGACTTCCCCCAGACTCAGTTCCTGATGGGGTGTGCCAGGGGGCAAGACAGGGCAGAACTGAGGAATGGGTGAATGGGTATTGGAAGGACATTATTATAAAACCATGAAGCCAATGTCTGGGCATGCATGTCTACATGTACTCCTTTAGGCCTCAGGCCTGAAATGAAAGGATCTACCCTTTATAATCTTATCTCACACACTAAGTTGGTTGGATCTTGTTTTCTGCTGTCTCTCAAGGCAACACTACTATGAAAATGTTAATGATGGGAAGCTTAGTAGCTGGCAGTTGCAGTAGTACTTTTTGTGACAGTCTTCCCTCCCAATCTGAGTATAAATATATTTTTCCATTTACATTTAATTTCATTATTGCTCATAAAAGATTAATAGAAGCACAGACTTGCCAGTTATCTTAGTATACCATGACCTGAACACCTCCATATTTTTCTTCCTAATGCTCTCCTGTTCAGTATTACATTGCCTTAAAATAGTAAATGCATGCTTCAGACATCAAAATCCATCTCCAACTTCACATAAAATTAAAATTGCACACCATTTTGCTATCCATCAGTCTTTTGATTGACACAGATTGTTGGCTTTCACATAGCAAGACTTGAGCACAAGCCAAATGCATATCATACATTCACTGACTTGGCAGGAACATGGCGCACTACTTAAAGTCCAGGCCAGTTTTGGAAGCTGATAAACCAGCCTTGGCCCACAGTGCCTAAATTTCCTTCCATCATCTGTTATTCAGCAATAAATTTACTGGACTGTGAAAAACAGGTTCATATTGTATGAATGTTCTTGAAACCTCTGCTTGTAAATTTGCATGTGGTGCATAGCTGAGTCCACAGCTGAAGTTGGCTGCAATCAGCTTCATCCGTTGAAACAGATGAGTTGAAAAACACATTCAGTGATATCAGCTGTTCCTTTTATACAGGTATGCAGATTAGTTGAATTTCTACAGTCTTTTAGAATAGCTCTGGCAAAAGTTCCTTTTTTTTTTCCTTTTTAAATATGTCAAAGAGAATACATGAGATGAAAAAAGTCAAGTGTCACACATTAAAATGTTATGCAGCCCTGAAGAGATAGTCCTATTTCCCTGAGCCAGTGAATCCTATCTGAATTCGTATTTCAGATAAACTGGGCAAAATATCCCAGTTTGATCACAAAGTATCCAGTAGCTTTGACAAGTATTGTGATTGCTTTGTACCTATTAATTTGAAGCATGAAATATATGGAAAAACAATGTATCTTTTTCTCTTAATGATACAATTTGACAAAGTAGATTTCTTCATAGAAGATTAATATACTCCATAATTACTAACTTGTAAATTTGTATAAGAATTTTCAGGCTTGACTTGCAGAGATGATTTCACAGAAACGTTCTCCCTTTTGCGTTTGAAAAGTAGAGCTGCACATTTCTCCCCTCACACTATTTATTGCCATCTATTGGTAACAAGTACAACAAAATACCAAAAATTGCCAGCACCTTCAGGCTGTTACAGTTGGAATTACACAGTTATATAAAAGCTGAATGACATGCTACATTTTATTTAGTTCTGTTTTTAGTATCTACAAACATGACTGAGATTAAATGTTTTTGTAAGTTTTTAAATCCAAATATCTTTAAGCCTAGAGTGTAATTTCTTCTTCCTTCAATCTTTCAGGGGTTTGGCTGTCTGAGCTTAACTTTAGCTGTGAAAAGAGAGCTTTGTGAGAATAAGTTATGAGAAGCAAGTTCTGCCCTGACTTGCTTTGCAGTTCTGTTCAGCTGGGCAACTTGTCCCTTGCCCTGGCCAAGCTATGCCACAGCGATGCTGGGGTGTCTCTGCTACAGTCCTGTGTGGTGCTTTCAACTCCTGACTGACACCAGATTTGGTCTGCTCACCTTGAGCATGTGAGGGGACTGTGGGGACTGAGCTTGGAAGTCATGTCCCTATCCTTGCCTGCCTTATTGTCATCTGTAGCTGTTGGGTGACTTTGCTCCCTAGAGCAGCCTGCCCTTGCTGCAACTTGGTGGTATTCTGCTGTGTCCTCAGCAGACTGATGCAGGAGGATTGCGTCTGTACTTTGCATCCTTGAGAAATCAGCTTTCAAATTTGTGTGGTTTGTTCTTACTAGCCTAAGCAAATACTATGGAAAGTTTAGCTTAGGAAGGTAAAAATTCAGGAGAACATTACTGAATTTCTACATTCACTTTGGTTCTCTTTCTGGGAGGTATGTACTTATCCCCTTTCAAAGGACACCAGCATAAGAAATCCAATTGCTCTTAGGTATCCTTACTTATTGACTCTTCAGCAACATGAACACCAATAAAAAGTTACCCAAAGGGAAAAAGGTCTTGGTACATATTAATACATGACAAATATACCTCAGTGCATCTCCCAAATGGGCAGCATCAGCATCATAGTTGTCCTGCAGCCAAACATCTACAAAACATTTCCTGTGAGTTTGTTGAACCAAACAGATAACGGCTAGATGGAAGTTTCAGCTTGAGAATTCAGCAAGCTACACATGTGTAGAGGTTCTGTCACATAAACTGTCCAAAGCAATGTGGGCAACACTGGCTGTGTGAGGCTCTGATGTGCAGAGTGGGAAAGTGTTATTTAGATGTACTTTATGATCACCATTATCCATTGCTCTGCATTCCCTGATTTTAACTTATAGAACCCAGCCTGCATTTTAATTCTTATAAAACATCCTTGTGCAGGGGAATTTGGGTGCTTTTGTTGGAGAGTTGCTGAAATACGTCTACCAGCTACAGACTGGACTGTTGAATTATGTAAAAGAAATGCCAAAAAGAGACAATAATAATGTATAATGAGGATAGAATGCCAAAAGAAAATAATTTTTTTGAAAAAGTGTCACACATAGTAATATAAGTTATTTTTCAGTAGACAATAGGAAAAAATAAATAGTGCCTTGAAATAAAAGAAACTAAAGATGTATTTTTACTGAAAAACAGCATAGGACCCAATCTATTTATCAGAAGCTATCTCCAAGTTTTGGTTTGAGTCTCTTTAATGAAATCTTAAACTCCAACAAATGGTGAAATGGAACATTGCAAACCACACTACTCTAAAAAATAGTATGCCTTCAGTAACATGAGGACAAAAGATAGCATATGACAAGAATAGAATAAAAAGAGAATAAAAACCTATTATTTTTATTACTGCTGCTATACTGGTAAGTGACTTGCCGGAGATGGGAAAGTGACAGTCTCCTGCAGAAATAGAATACACATTAAATTGATGGCACTGAACAATTCATGACCTCATTTTATATGATGTAGAAATCTGGATGTAAAGTCAAAATACAGATTACCTCCTTCAGAGAAGTTGCAGAGAAAAGCCACTTTGAGGAAATCATTGCTAAAGAAGGAAAACATGGGGTTTGATAATGTGGGAATTCACAATATTCTTTAAGTGAGATATAGTTTTTCCAGACAATTCAGAAGTCTTTAAATGTGTGGCATTGACTTTTCTCTCTCCACTGAGCTTACTAGATTCCTTTTGCTACCCCACAGGGGCAGTTTGCACTTAGTATGTACATAATTCTTATAAACTTTACAGGATTTATGCACATATATCAAGGATAGAATAGATATCCTTGATCTTATGTCTGTATGTTTGTAATAGAGAGACTTTGAAACCAAGCAGAGGATAAACTTTGCTAGCTATATGGTTTATTCTTTGAATCTTAAGTGTGGTAAGTGTAAAGATATTTACATGGGGGAAAGGGATACCACAGAAAAGGGAAAGCAAGACAGTTTAATGTCTTACAAATGAGACTGAGATATTAACAGATTTTTATTGTTAATACAATAAAAACTTAAGTCCAAAACATTGTTTGTTTTCCTGAGACATAAAAAAACTTTCAAATATTTTTGGGTTTGATATCTTCAGCAGCATTTTTCATTTTGTGTTTTCTGATGGTTTTCATGAAACTCAATAGGCATTCCTTCATGAGTATAATGTTCAACCAAAAATTTTGTACTTCTTCAGTTATTGTGCAAAATGTATACAAAAAGTAAAATATAACAAAGTACTGAAATATTGGTAATCTACACTAAAGAAATTTTGATAATTCAGACCAACAAAGACTATGGTGGCTCTATGCTGTTATAACAACTATATTGCAGTGAATAAGCAAAATTTAGCAGATTAACAGAAAAAAAAATAAAGACTATAAAACCTCAAAGAGATAAATCTATTTATATGGTGTACATGTGGAATCTTATCCAAGTCTGTCAAGTAACAGTTATGGTAGCTGCATTTACAGTAAAATTTCCCTACCTTTCTCTGACAAACAGGCAATTCTAAAACATCCATGTCAAGGCCATTCTTGTGAGATTAGCTGTTGTTTTCTTTCATTGTAGGGAATGTGACTCCCACCTCCTTCCCACCCCTGCCCCACCCTGACTTTTCTCCAGAAACTGAAAGAAGTATCTTGCACTCATGTTTGCTCTTTTAATTAGACTGCAGAAGATGGTGCTCTTTCAAAGGAGAAAGCAAGTGGCAAAACTCTGGGTCATGAAGAACAAGTGTGTTGCATCAAGTACTACTTTTGTTTTGGGAAAACAATAAGTGACAAAATGAAGCACAGTCATCAAGAATGCATGGGATTCACACTATACCATAGGCTTTCACTTAGGGTTACTAAATACAGATCCAGGAAGTAACGATAAAACAAGATAAACAATAACATCAGAGAAGAGTTCAGTCCTCCTCAAAGCATGGGGCAAACTGAAGTCTGCTATGAAGAAATGGGTTCAGCCTAAATGCTCCTAACAGTGTAAATTTTATTAAAAGCATGCTTTGTTTAATTAGCAGGTAGTCAAAGATCATCTAGTGTCTGAGGTACTGGGCAAACCAGCTACTCCCTGCTGGCATTAGGAAAGACAGGTTGAAAGGAATTTAAACTTATGAATGCATATGCTTTGCTTTTGAACTTCCAGAAGTTTTACCACATGCTGTTTTGCACTGACATTGCATTGACTTACGTTATATACATGACAATCAGTTTTTTAACCTGCTATTTCTTGCATGCACAGTCTAACATGTTTTTGTCATGTAAGAAACAGTACTTGAAGAATATAATTTACTTAATGAATCCACATAAGGTTTTACTTTTTACAGTGATTGATTCAGTTAACAATGTGTTACTTTTATGACTGTGATCTCATTGGCTAAGGGAATGGCTGTTTTGGCTGCTTTGCCTCATAGTCTAAACTTTTAGTTTGTGCTGGGCTGAGAAGGACTTGCTCAAAATTAAAACAAATTTTTGAAACTGTAAGTTTACTTTTATTTTCATACTAGTGTGGCATTTTTCCTGCTCTGTCATCAGCACTTTACTTAGATCAGTGGGGAAGATTTAGGGTTTATTTCTCCATACGACTGACAGATCTTGAATCTCTACGGAAGCCCTAAACTAATCTAGTAGATTTAGATGGTGACTTACATTTAGTAAAAGACTAAGGTATGTAACATTACGAACAAAAAATTAGACATTTCATTTTATAAACAGATCGTGTGCAGAAAAAAGAAATCATAAAATCATAGTTTCATTGAAAGCGTGAAGTTTTGCCTTTTTTCCCCACTCCCCTTTTCTTTCAGTGTAAGAAGCCTTACTGCAATCAGGAAAGGCCAGACTAGAAGTTGCTGACTTGATGATCCTAATAACTTCCTTCACTTATACCTGCTGTCTTTCTCTTGTTTGGATAGACCAAGGCTGTTAACAAATTTATCACAGGTTTTTAAGTTCACCTATTAATTCTCATAATAATTGATCAATATGAACAACAGGAAATTAAAATCCAAGTTAAAGGAGTAACGGAAAGGAACTGTAAATTAAATATTGCTTGTTTTTTCACAAAAAGTTTACAGATTGAAACCTGTCCATTAACACTAAATTTTACTAAAATAGGGAGCAATCTTCCTTTCCAAACACTCCAGTGTAATATGATCTATGTGCCTTATTTTATTTTACTTAAAGATCAGCAGGACTTGTATACTTTGACAATGGCTTCCAAGCATCTTATTATTTCAAAATAATTTTTCTTTCCAGAATATCTAAAACCAAAGCTGTCTTTAAAGTTGTCATATTTGGATAGGCAAGCAACAAAGTGAAGCTCTAAACTATTATTTTGAGACATTGAAATGCATAGCTATGATTTATAATTGCCTTTTCTGTGTGTCATCGAAAGGGATTGGGAAATTTTTAGTGAAAACGGCACAGCAAAGTGGCTAATGTGCTTGGATTTTCAATGATCTTGAGAAAAAAAACTTAAAAAATTTTTAGGTTTATGGTAGGATCAATGACAGCTAAAGTTTTTTTGTAGTAGTTTTGGCTTTAGTCAGCATAGGTCCCCATTTAGGCCTCAGTTTTTAGCAGGCCTCAAAGGTTGTGACACAGATTAGAGGGGACAGGTATCATCTGACTTAAGCAGCCAAAGAGGTATTTCATATCATCTGACATCATCAGGAAGTGTCAGGGAGTATAACAAGCAAGGTGGGAGGAGTCTCTGGGCTCTTCGGTCCATGCTTCTGACCAGGACGGTTCCCGCTCCCTGACTGCTGATATCAGGCCCTCCTGCCGAGCTGCACGTCTGTTTACCCGGGGACATGAGCACATTCCTGTTAATTCCTCTTTCCCTCTTGCTGGGAGGTTTCCTTTGGGGAGGAGGTTTGGTTGGTTTGGAGTTTCACCTGTTAGCTGGGGCGACCTCGGTGAGCCTGTTGTTGTTTTCTGTCACTATGTGCTATTTCATATTCTGTGTTAAGCTCTCCTCTTCTCTGTATAAATATTAAAACCTCTGTGTCTACAGCCTCGTTTTTGCTGTTTTCCCTCACTCTCCTGCTCTGGGAGTGGACTTTTTGACTGGGTACCAGGCAGGTGGCATTTTGCCAGCTCAAACTACAACATTTTTCCATTTAGTTAGCTATATAGTCTTTTAAAACTAAATTTAAATTTCCCTCTTCGTGGAAAGAAATCCCCTCCTCAAGGATTTTGTCAGCTGTCCCTGTTTTCTCCTGCAAGGTTGTACTGAAGAAAAACTAAAGGAGGGAAAAGGGAAAAACTGCCAGGCTATTTTACAGCATTAGATATATTAAATTGCTCCAATTGATATCATCATCTTCTTTGGCAACACTCCTAAGAGTCACAGAGAATCAAGCTTGTGTCTAGTTATCAAACAGTGGCAGAAGTAGAAGGAGAGGTACACATAAATTAATCACACCAACAATCTCCTAGTACTATAAAAATATGTAAAGTATTTGATTCTCTTTTAAAATAACTTGAAAATTTGCTTAAGATGTTAATAATGATCATCCTTTAAAAAAAACCAACCAAACAAAAAACAACTAAACAAACCCAAACCAAAAAAGTTAAATCATCCGTCAGCATTTGATATAAATTACATTAACATAGATGTTCCACTGCAAGACTTAGTTATACTGAAGACAGTGAAGCAAATGGCAGGAAAGCAAAAATTTCAATTTTAATTTTTCTACAGCTTCAAGGTTAGTTATAAGTAATGCACTTAAAGTGCAATAAAGATCTAAATTTGAGAAGCAGACATGAGAAGAACTTTTTTCCAGGGAAAATATTTCTGTGATTATTTAGAAGAAAATACCAAGGTTTTCCATTTATCTTTGTGGTGAACAATAACAATTTCATTATTACATTTGAACTCATGTTAGACTGAAAAGTGGTGTCAAGGACCACCCTCCATACAGTAGCAGCTTAGAACTACTTTCTTCCCCTTGTGGTCACTTACTTCCTTGGGAAGAAGTGTTGCTACATACAGCAAAGTAGTAGACAGAGAGAAAAAGTTAATTGAGATGTAAGGAACTGAAGTTTGTTGCAATTCAGAAATCAATAAGACTAGGAATAGACCCATCAGAAGTTTGGGTTTGGTTGGAAAGGGACCTTGAAGATCATCTAGTTCCAGCCCCCTGCCATGGGCAGATACCTTTCACTAGAGCAGGTTGCTCTCAGCCTCATTCAGCCTGACCTTGAACACTTCCAGGGATGGGACATCCACAACTATTCCAGGTAACCTTTTCTATTGCCTCACCTCCATCACAATTAATATAAACAAAAGAAGAACACAGTCGGAAAGATTTATATTTAAAATCTTTTATTGCTGTTCTGTTTCACCTTGAGCTTTCACAGGTATTTTAAAAGTGAGCTTCTTAGAAGTATTACTCATGTCTGTTTCTATTCTAACAAAACCTGGGTTTTGTTGGTTAGAGCTCTTCTGTCTTCAGCATACACTGTTTGAATTAAGGGAGAAGGGTGAGTTAAACTATTTCAACATGTTTATTCCAAATATCAAGGCAGATTCTAATGGTAGCCAGAACCAGAATGTTTCTTTTATTTGGGGTTTTTTTTCTCCAGGGTTTTTGTTGCTCTTTTTTTAATTCTAGAAGGCAAAAATATATACTTTTGTAGTAAGACAAGATTTTTTTGCTTCTGCCAAAGCTACCCTGACACTTATTAACAGTCAGACTCCAAAAAGCCAGAAGAGAAGGAATATTTTATATAGAAATAACCTCATGACTTTTCAATCTTAGCTAAATATAATCTGATCACCTTTTAGACATTTACATATAAGAAGAAATGAGATTATTAGTTTTAATATATTCAAGAACAGTCACTCTAAAAGTTAGAATTCTCTGCCTTAAAATTCACACACTTTAATTATATAAATGTTTATGTGACTTTCAATATCTATCAAACTGTAGACAAGACAATATTTTCATGACTATGTCTATAGAGAAGACTGATGAAAGTAAAGTTAATATTAATCCTGTTTTTCTAATTATGTAATTTACTAATATGTTAAATTTTTGCAGGTGTTTATGTGGAAAAGTCAAAAGGACAGTGGAGATTTACAGCGGTAATTTTGGACTGTCTGAATTGCCTCTAAAAGCAGTGCATTAGAAGATGTAAACCAAAGATTACTACAACAGAACTATTTCTGCTTTGTTGGTAGCCCAGAAGAACTAAGTTTTCTTAAGGAAAGAGACAAAACTAGTCATTAAGCCCTCAATTAACCAATTTTTTTTATTTCAATTTGATATTGGAAGCTGAGTAAAGGCAGAATTGGATGTTTAATTTCTAAAGATTTTATAGAATTAGTGAAAGGACAAAAAAAGTTTAAGTTTTGTGAGATTAGGATTGGTTTGGCTCATTAGAGGTAGCTGAGGTGTTTGGAAGAACTGTTTTAAATCATCTCTGATTACATCTGCAGTGACTTGATATAGCTGTGCCAAGCAGGGCAAGATTGTTCCTTACTCAGCTCTGTTAAATCCATATGGTCATTTGGAGAGGCCTCAGCTGCAAATGTATCACTGTTCATAATCTCAATCAGTGTCAGGGCTACCTGCAAGCTGTCTGCTCATGGCACCAACACTGACTGTTTTTCTAAAAGTAATATTGTCAAAATTGATGTCATATAACCAGGAGGTCACCAACTTAAAGAAATTTAGCGTGAAAGCAAACTCAGAAGAAAAACAGTACTCAGAGAGGACTGATGAAGGGAATTTGTTTTAACATATTTTTTCCCACCTAAACAATATAATTTATTCTATTTATTTAAAATATTGATGGTTCTAGTGTATATGCTGAAAAAAATTATATAGGCCAAATAAATTCCCCTTTTTTATAAAGCAATTGTAGCAAAAGAAACTGAACTACTTTCAAGCTTTGGAAATTTTTGGATCCCACCATCAAGAAAAATAGCAGACTCTTCATGGTTCCCAACCATCTGTCACCTTCTGCAATGTCAAAGACGCTTTTGGTACTGCAGCTGCCTGAAGAATAAGCAAACCTAGAGTCAGGGGTATGCAATCAGGAATCCATGATGGTAATTCTACTGGTTTCTATTTCTGGAAATCAAACTCAGAATTCAGACATCAATAGCATGACATTATAATAAGTCAACATTTATCTCTTTAATATCGAAGAAGAAAATAATTTAGAATATGAAGCTCCATGAAAATGGGATTAGATGGGTGACTAAGTCCTAGGTCTTGAGGACAGATGGAGAAGGAACTGAAGTCCTTACTCATACTAAGTTTTTAAATCCAATAAATATCCTCAAGGACTTTGTTTTATAATAAATTTTTCAGGAAGATAATGTTCTTATATTGAACTTCATTTTAAGAGGAAGTGTTCCAATTTTGTAATGGAGTTGTATTTTAAGGGACAGTAATATTCACAGATAAAAGCCCTTGACTACTTTTTCTCACTTAAAACAGAGTTGAATGTACATGAGCACTCCATGACCTTATACAAAGTTGTAGACAATTAATTCCTATAGCTATATGGGGAAAACTCACATAAACATATGGTCATAAAATCACAGTCATAGAAGCTTTTGGTTTGAAGGCACCATAAATATCGTCTAGATCCAACATCCAAACCATGGGCAGGGACATCTTCCACTAGAAAAGGCTGCTCAGGGCCCTATCACACCTGGTCCTATGACATTTTAATTTTTAGTGGTTTTGGTAACACGTTGCCAAAAAATGGAAAGCAAAACAAAATAAATGCAATTGACATCCGTAAACGTTTCTTACCTAGTTAAGTCAATGTGCGTTTTGATCATGATATTCATTATACGTACAATTAGGCAAGACTTCGTTAAAGAATATAGTTTTATGAATACAAAGGAGTTAGCAAGTTCCATGATTCACAGTGTGTGAAAAGAAGATGAATTAGAACTCAAATCAAAGTGTAATTCATTTTATTGCCAAAGATGTTTTCACGTACTATATTTTGTTCTTAGCTCTTTGAAAAGAAGACTACCTTTAATAAAAAATTATTAAAGCACTAGTCATAAATTTGCCTTGGAAAAAATGCTTATTTTTTTCTATTAATTAATAAATAATAAATATTTGTACATATTCAAAAATACTATGGCAATTAAGATTTTTTAATTAAAAATAATAGATTCTATGATTTCACACAAAACTAACTTTTTCATCTGTCAAGAATTCACATACAGTAGCTTTCAAGCTACACTTGTCAACTGCAAGTAAACTTTCCATTGTAGTAATTTAACTGTCTAGATAACACTCCTCTTGTTCCATATATAGGTATATCAAGTAAGCAATAAGAAGTACAAAAGAAGCTTAATTCAAATGGATTTATTTATCCATATCTGTACAGTAAATCTGATGCTATATTTATGTTTACACACAATAGTTCTTCAGAGAACACAAAATTTTTTAAATAACTGCTCAGAAACAGTAACGTGTTGATCTCATTGCCTTCTGCATAAGCATTAGGATGAAGACTTAATTCCACAACCACAGCAGTTCTGTACAGCAAAAGGAGTGCTCAGTCAATAGCGACTTTACTGATCTTTCTCTTTCTTCAGTTTGCAAGCCTCAGATCTTATGCTCTCTGGGTTGTTAAATCACACTAAAGGAAAGAAAACCAACACATTATTTCCCAATTTACTGCTTGTAACACAATGATATCAATCAGGAATTTAAATATTGTTCTTTTTCACTCTTTGCTGCCAAAATATCTTTAAGAATATAGACATGAGAGACTAGGTGAAAACTCATGCGAAGGATCTGTGTTTCAGAGCACTGAGTAGTGTATAAAAGGCTAAGCACTGACTTAATTTGCACAGCTGGAAATTTCAATACAGTCAACTAGGCAAACAGGCTGTGAAACTCAGAAAGCAAGCGATGACATACAGAAGGCTTTTCTAGCATAATATGCAGGTATAAAATATCTTTAACATTGGCTGATGTTTTGCAAGTTTTCTTCTCAAACTATAAGCAGCACATACAACATGACATTTCCTTTAGTCTTAGAACTCATATTTTTATCAGCAAGTCCATAAGGTGAATTTTGTACTTTTTCAAATCCTTGGTGCAAAGTGTAAATCCCCTACAGCCTCACAGTGCCTGGAGAAATGAAATAAATTCCTTAAATGGTCCAATTTGCAGAAAAGAAAAACCAGAGCCATTTTGGTGAAGCTTTCCCCATGAACATTTAAATGCAAATGCACCACCTCACATAAGATGTTTGAGGCAAAATGTTTTGTAAGCAATTAATGCTAAAGGCCATAAGTGCACACAAGAATACCAACACTGCTCAGAATCATCACTACTGAAAGGGATACAAAACAGGCAGCTTTAGATACTGACTTGGTAACTTCAAAAAGATTTATGCAAATATTGAACAATGATCTGATTCAGAATCAAGAAGTTGGGAAAATCATTCTGAATGAGACAGCGAAGGAAACTGAGAAAGAAATGCTGTTGCCTTATGTGGAATAATTCCCTTTAGTATGACAGAATGTGAAGGTGTCTGTGACAGAAAGTTCTATAGCACAGTATTAAACACATAACATGTAAAAATGTGTATATTAAATCCTGCCATTATTCATAGTATTTCCGATTTAATCCTTTGGTATTAACTTCATATTTCTGATAACTAAAAAAAGGAGCAAACCAATTATAATTGAATAACATTCACACTGAGACCACCTTGCTCTGCAGTCAGTAAAGAAAGGTTTTACCCAAAAATTCTATACTTGCACTGCAACAGAAACAGTAATAAATTACTTCTCATTTAAAAAAATAAGTGTTAGGTAAGGAAAGGCGATGACATTCTCATACTGCCATGTTTATGTAAAATTATTTCCATAGACCTAGTCAAAAGGTTTGGGCACATAGAGTCTTCAAAAGCCATAACTGCAGGTGAGAGGAATATTAGATCTGGTCTTAAAAATTACTGATCCTTGTTGTCCTGCTGACCACTTTTTTATAGTTAGATTTGTAAAACACTCCTGCCTCCAAATCAAATTTGTCAGTGCCAAGACTGGCACTACTGCTCTCATAATTAGATGAGACAACCTTATTTGAGGCACACAAATTTAGGGTATATCAATGCGCTCTGAATTATATGTGTATATCAAGATATGTATATATGTGGTTATATTATATATACGTACACATATAATGTCTTATATTTTATGCATGATTATATGTATATAGTATGCATATTGTAGGCATAAAATTATTAAATATATTTAAACATTACATATATAATTCTGAAGGATATGCTGTATGTACGCAAAATATGTTACAAACTTTATACGTCAAGTATGCATACATGGAAAAATGCAGAAGACATGCTGGTTTAGTCTGGAATAGAGTCAAAACAAACATATAGTTTATCAGGCTCTAAAAATGCTAGTTACTTTCACTGCAAAGATAAATAACTCTTTAAAGAGAATCCTGTCAAATCTTGATATAGTAATCTGCAATCATGTGTTGATATTACAATTTGACAGAACCCGATACAGATCCCACTCTCTTTCAAAAGACTTTTTAATAGTAAATAGGAAGGTGAGTGACAGTAAAGACCTTTCACAGCTCTAAGTATTAACTCAAATAATGGCTATTTAGACAAGAAAATTACTTTCTTATTTTCATTTCCCATGTAAAAGTTTATGTGTAACAAAATTTCTCCTCATTTTACTTATTCTACTTGTGAAGTTTAACCTAAGTAGATCTTTATTCTTTTACATTATGTACAGAACATATGGTCACTCAGCTTGACCTTGATGCATGCCACAAACCCTATTCATCAATTAAACTTCCAGTTTACCATAAATATTATTTTTATTATTTCAAAAGAGCTTGAACTTACACCATATACTAACAAACTTAACTCTGTTTAAGTTCTCAAGGTCTTCTAGTCTGAATAGACAATGCCCATCAATGCTGACACCTAACAATGCCAGAAGTTTGAACAAGGAAGAAGCAACTAGACCTGCAGATATATCTGGTTTTAAAGTTCCACTTTTCATTCCCAGCTTCTCACAATTCTTTCTTCTTTCTCAATTTCAATTAGGAGTTATGAGAACGAGCACCTTTAGGCATATTTAGGCACTTTTAGGCTGCCTTATTTGACTTTGATTTAATTTTTCAAGCAGAACATTTCTTGTGTTTTCATCTCTACCTCTAAATCAACTAAAATGTTTGTATAGTTCTGTGGATTTAATCATCTTCCCAGATCATCTGTGTGGTACCAGACAGTCCCTCCACATTTTTAAAGAATAATAGAATAGCACTTATGCTTTTTCTAAAGAGTATAAACCAAAAAATACCCCAACCCTTTGTACATGCATGTTGCATGAAATCTATGTTAAGAGGTGAGCCAACAAACAATACTATTCAGGTTTCAAAACAGCTAAAAGGGGATTATATTCTCAGTCATGTTCCCAGCTACATTTTATCTTATATAATGAATTCAAACTGTACTGAAAAAGCATACAATTAGATTAGCAGCCCCTTAAATTTGCTGTAACCATTTATTGATATTTCCTTGAATCACCTTATCTGAATGGCTCCAAGATCAGTCCTCAGGCCATACCAGACTCCTCTCTGTTAAAAACAAACAAACAAACAAAGAAAATATTCCCTTTCTCATATGCTCTATTTCAATTGTTTATACAACTAATCACACTGAAAACACATAATACTGACTTTTTTAATAAGCTCTTTATGTGCTTATTTCCTCATAAACATTAAAAAGCATGAAATTTAAAATAAAGAAAACCATAAATTGTTAGAAAGTGCACTCTTATAGGCTTTAGCAGCAACATGTAGTTTGTCTGCATTCTGTACATAAATAAATAAACAGCTAAAATGGCCTTTATAGCTAAATCTCTAATGCACAAAATTCAGCAGAATAAATTGTTCCCAGATGTTCATCGTTAATGAGATTCACCTGTTATGCAAATCCAACTGATTTATACCTGCTGGTTTTGAATAAAAAAAACAGCTTTGATGATTAGCTCGGCTAGTTTTCATTGCACAAAATTACCTTAAGGTATTGATGTAACTCTTGAGGAGAGCTAGAAGATTCCCAAAATGTGGTGCATGCAGTCTACTGAATAAATTTTTAATCAAAAGATGAAGGGGAAAAAAGGCTTCCTTCTTTTCTTCAGTAGAATCTTTACTGCATTTCATCACTATGAAGAGTTTGAAGATATGCTGCTTAGTGCTTTTATCATACTATCAGCACCATCTACTTTACTTTTCCCCTATGCTATTTAACCATACACTAGGCATCATGTACATAGTCCTTATTTTCTAAGCCAGATGTTTTTCAGTCAGATACAGGTGTCTGAGGGAAAGCTAAGGGTAACTTTTAACAGAAGGGATGGTAGATAAGCGAGAGGTATGGAAAGATTGAGTATATATCCTGCAGAACACGGTACTGCTTTTCTCCTTGGCCAGTGCATTATCCCAGCAGGCTTAGGTGAGAGCACTTTATAAGTATCAAGTGAGTGGATAGGCAGGTAGGTTAGGAACAGGTGGATTAGTGGCAAAACCTTTTTATCTACTCAGCAGAGCAATGATGCTACTTCCACTAACAGGATGTATTCTAATTACAAGCACGTGCTATTT
Organism: Pithys albifrons albifrons; assembly: GCF_047495875.1. Taxonomy (NCBI): domain Eukaryota; kingdom Metazoa; phylum Chordata; class Aves; order Passeriformes; family Thamnophilidae; genus Pithys; species Pithys albifrons. Next base: position 71,020,399 of record NC_092461.1, read on the forward strand.
TATAGTGCTTATATTCCTGTGTACAGTTTGAGCATGTAATTTTGGCTTATTTTGAAACATTCTGTAATCATCTCAATGTGACTTGAGCTCAGGCATGAAGACGTAGGATATTCATTTTGGCCTATGGAAAATAGTTTGACTTTTTTGTGGATGGACCTGTATAATCATGTGAGAAATATGAAAAATTCCTTTATTTTGGAGATAGTCCAAATTTACAATATTCAAACCCCTAAGCCAATGCAAACATTTGTTTAAAGGATGCCTAAAGGGATTAAACTTATCTTTACCTTATAGTTGCAGCTGTCTCATGCAGGTAAATGTATTGAAAATTTAACTAATTTGTATATACATTCATTATGATGGCCCTGGGTTTCTCTGTTATTTTTATTTTTTCCCTTATGATAGGTCAGAAATCACTATGTGGAAAAATTACCACATGTCAACCTCTTTTTTGGTCTACAATCAGAACCTCTACCAACAAAGCTTCAAGTTCCTGAAATTAAAAATAATTAAAAACAGAAATAAAGTAAAATAATAAAAGAAGCTACTGTATATCTATTAAACCTCTCAAAATTTTCATCTCCCTTGCACTTTGTAGTCTAAAGACTCTATTAAATCCATGGCAAATACAATCAGCAATTAATGAAGGATAAACAGGAATTTCTATGCACTCCACTCTCAGTTGGCCTTATTTTATATTATTTCTCAAATAACACTTAAATAGTAATCTCATTGCATTTATAAAGCAATAAACAAAAGTCAACTGTATTTGTTAGTCACCTCCACAAGATGAATTATGAAGCAACACTATTCAAATGTCTTAATGACTCAAATGATCTGTTTCATAGTCTGTATTCCTTAGTAATATTTGGGGATAAATTAAAAAAAAAAAATTCAACCCATCCCCAGTCTTGGTCAGTCAAGAAAAATTATATTTAAGTTAACATGCACCAGTCTTTTATTCACCTAGAGAATATTTGGGGTTTTACCATATCTAGATAAATTTTATCTATAAAGAAAGAGAGATTTGGAGTATTAAAACTCACTATATTAAAAGAAGATATGAAGAAAAAAGGATTCTTCATATTGCAGAGACCAACACCCGATTAAGGCATGAGGAGATCAGGAAAATGTGCACAGGGAAATTATTGGACCTTGGTAAAAAACCCTAAGCTTTATGTTGGAGGTAGACATATCCTGTCCTTGTGAAAAAGACTGTCTTTAAAAACAATTCATAGTGAAAGCATTTTCAGTATTTCTGTCCTACTATTTTGTATGCTTTCTCCCCTTGGACTTTTCAAAATGGTTCTGAATTAGCTTCACATGGGAGGTGGTTTTCAGTAGATGATTATAGGTTTTATTCCATTAGTAAAAGCGCAATGCATCATTAATGATGAAATCTTTGTTAGTAGCTCTCGCATTTATTACAAAAAAATGTGAAGTTAGAATAGAAAATATAAGTTCATATTCAGACAATTTGCACTGCAAATCACAGAGAAAATATGCTACTGAAGAGTTATGAAAGACTACGTGTGCCTATATTTAATATATATGAGGCACTATTTGAATTCAAATATATGTGTTGATTTTTTTTCCTTTGTGTTACTGAGCTAAGGGCGTTCTTCTTCCCAGATGACATTGTCAGAGGAGGTTTGAAATGATCTTTTGCTGTAGAGTTGGTCTGTTGAAAGGTATCTCAGGAATCCACTGCAAAGTTCTATGAAGTGTCTGATATAAGCAAGTATACACACCCTTCAGATCTCCCTCCTGAAGAACAACTGCTCTGCTTGAGGGATGTAGCAGCATGCCTCCACAGTTTATGCTTACAAGCCATTTTTATATCTATTTCTGTTCAGCTGCAACACACATTACTGGTGGTGTTCCTTGCTCATTTGTGTCCTCAGGTGGAAATAGCCAATTTTAGATCCCAAGGCTTTCAGAATGCCATGCAGTCATGACTAATTTATTCTTGTCATTAAGTACACTTCAGTACAAAGTAAAAATCATGAGCAAAAATGTACAGGCACTTGGAAAAGTTTTCCCCAATTTCTATGATTTCTAGCACAATTTATTTAAAACAAACAAACAAAATCCCAAGGAAACAAAATCAAATGTGATATATATATATATAATGTATAAAAATGCAGGTGTTTTATATATAAATTATGCAGAAATCAGTTTCTGCAGGTTTGATTTTGTGCTGGTCTGGAATGCATAGTTCAAAAAAGCTTAACTACAGTGACTGTCCTTGTTTGAATATCTCCTTCAAACTGCAGCCATCATAGTTCATCTTCCTGCAGAAATTTACCCTTTCTGTTTTCAATATTGTCATGGTTTAACTTGGCAGGTAGGTAAACGCCACAAAGCCACTGTCTCACCCCACCTCCCACAAGTGGGGGAGAGAATCAGGAAAGAAAGAAGTAAAATTTTTGTGTTGAGATAAAGACAGTCTAATAGGTAACAAAAAACCAAAACCAAACAAACAAAAACCCCCAAAACAATAAAAAAGAAAGGAAAAATAATGATGCAGAATGAGAATATACAAAGTGATACAAGGTGCACTTGCTCACCACCCAGCGATGGATACCTAGATGCTTCCCGAGCTGCTGCCACCAACCATCTTTCCCCCCATTTTATGTACGGAACATTATACCCTATGGTTGGGCTTATTCCTTCAGATCAGCTGTCCTGGCTGTGCATCCTGACAGTTCCTTGTGCCCCACAGCTTACTTGCTGGTGGGGTCATGTGAGAAACTGAAAAATCATGGATTTAGTGTAACACTCCTTATAAATAACTAAAACATCAGTGTGTTATCAACAATATTCTCATTCTAAATCCAAAACACAGCACTGTATCAGGCACTGGGAAGAAAATTAACTCAATCTCAGCCAAAATCAGGACACCATATGTGCAGGAAGAACATTTGTTTTTATTTACAGAACTTAACATCATGTTATGATTCTGTGATATACATTAACCTCTCACACCTTAGATATGATATTCCACATATTTTTGAATATATATTATATATATGAATATTCTTATTCACATAGAGTAAGGAAATATGCAACATTCTCTTTAGAAAGAGTATTGAGAGTATGTGGAATATTGAAGCAGATAATTTGCTCCCTCCTTTTTCTTGAGATGTTGGTTCTCAAAAACTGACTATCATTGTCAGCTTTCTATTCATGGAAAGCAAGAAGATTATACAGTGTGTTGTTTGAGCATCTCATTTAATATTTGGTGTATGTTTAAATATTGAGTGTATGTTTGAATGTTGGATCTATGATGGTTTTGTTCAGCACAGAAAGCAAAGCGAAATAGGGGGGAAGAAAGGGAAGTGGAAAGGAAAAAGAAATAATACATTATATTGAGATAGAAAATACCAATTATTAGTATCACTGACAATTTAAAAATCTGAGAAAATAAAGCATAAAAGTTACCTATATCTGAGCTAAAATCATATTAGAAATGATACTCTTCATCAATACAGCAGAGTCACAAAAACAAAGTTATGATCTTCATACTGGCAAAGAATTATTTAGGTTTGCATGCAAGCACAGTCATCTCCAATATTCACTAATGTTTGTAGACAAAATATTCTCTGTTTGTTCCAACATAACTTCTATCTTTTTATTGTTAAATTTTCTCCATAGCAACATAAGGTTCCAAGTCATCTGTCCAAACAAATTCACAGTAACATTATGAGACCAAATAAATTCATAGTTCTTTGAAAGAAAACAAGATCACACACACAGTTTTATGAAAACATAAATATAATATACACTGCACCCTATTTGCGTGATGTCTGTGCTTTCTTCTAGGCTATGTGAAGAATTACAGAAAAATCAGTCTGGCTTCAACTGAATAGACAGAAATGCAATGTTAAAGAACTTGCCTGCACACATTCAATCCCCTGTGAAAACCAAGAGTTTGGAATAGGTGTTCCCTGCATACTTCCTGCACAGTGAGACTTGTCTACATGATTGGTCTTGCTCATTTTGATTGTCAGAGCACATTAATGCAATCCAAGATGGTTTTGAACTGACAGCTGTTATAGATGAGTCACACAGCACACTGGTATTTATTATTACTATTCTTTCAGGATGAATGAGTTCAAGTTATGACTTCAAGGGCTAGACTGGTATGAACTGTGCCAACAGAAGAAATAAAGAGTAGAACCTGAATACAGGTTAAAGAGGAAAGGTTTGGGTAATTCATTGGCTGTAAGTGTGCCACAGGATATGAGAATCCATGAATCCTGTCAGAACACATCTGGGGAGAAGGGGTAGAGCGCGAGTCACTTTAGTTCTGTCTTCAGTCTAAACTTGCTGAGTCCCCAGTCCACTGTTGATGCTGCACAGATGTTATAAGCAGATGATTAAAGTGTCATGCAGCTATGCAGCTTTTTTATTCTGATCAAGAAATGATGAATGACTGAGAGCAAAACTCTGGGTTTAGGTTTTCATCTTACCTAACGTGCCAGCCTACAGAGAAAAGACATTGCATATCCAGAGCAAGCAAGCACCATGAAAGCAATTAGTCTCCAACCTTCAAGCTCTTCCCCTGGCAGCTATGCAACGATTACGCCTGTCTGGGAAACATGCAATCTGCATTCAAGGTTTTTGGGCAAAATGAAATTTCAGTGTTCTTCAAGTTAATAAAATGAATGTCTGTGTGGATTCAGAACAGTTTGTATTTTCATCAATAAGGAAGAGCAGCTATGGAACAGAAGCTGTCACCATGCATTGACCTGCTGCAACAGCAATATAAGTAAAGAAAGTTTGTATGAAAATGTAATGAGCAGGGATCAAGATAATGGGAATATGAATATAGCCAGAATGAATGTTCCAGGAAGTTTCTGCTAAATTTACAGTCTGATATGTGTCCTTATTCAGAATTCCAAGAAGAGGAAAAGCAACATAACCAAGTTCTCATCAACTGGTTTTAATTAATTTTTTTGTTGTCAGAAGGCAGTATCTTGTTTGTTTTCACAAATAATTTCAATGGGTTTTAAACTATTTGCACCATATCAGGTCACTGCTTATCTGTGCCACTTAGTCAGCAGATTGTAGTATCCTGATGTAGCTTAGGACAAGAAACTTAATGTACAGAAACCACCTATGGGTTGGCTATGGGATCTGGGAATCCTGTCCAGCTCTGTATGTCTGTGAGGGGTGAGTACGCACTAGTACAGACCAGTGAGATGGTCTGTAGCAGCAGCTGGGGAGGACCTGCAACCTCAGCGTCATATATATCCAGGTGCCAGCAACTGGAGAGATTGGGATCCAGGGGCAGCTGCAGGGCAGTCTGCTGCAGTGTCTGAGCTCAGCTCCTAGTGGCAACCCACACTGTGCATACATGTGTATTATATACTTATGCATTATATACTTATAAGTACATACAAATTCTTTGTACACATATAATATATTCTCACTAGTGGGCCTTCATCTTGCTCAGCCAGTGAGGGACAAAAACAAGGACATTGGTGATGTCTGTGTCCTCATGAGTGTCTTCTGCATGTGCCTGTGATCTGCGTGGCCAGTTATGTATACACATGTACATATTTATGCATGTTGTATCTGTGTGCATGTGCCTACGTTGAATACACCTTTAGCCATGCTACTGGTTTAACTTAGGGACATGGAACTGCCATGGAACTGTTGTGCTGCCAGTTCCAGCATAATATATTTTCCTCAAACAGTTATATATGCATATGATTAATCTTTCACCAACACACACTGGCACCTAATATATCAGAGACAGTCTAAGTTATACAACAAGTATCTGGTAACAATGGCTATATCAGTAGTTTTGAAATACCATTCTCCCTGTTATTAGAGAGAACCATTAGCTTAAATGTGGGAATCCTGTCTTGTTTTCTTCCAAAAAATATCTGTACGATAATGAAATTTCATTAGTTCATCAGTTCTTTGTATTTCTGGTCACTTTGATGATTTGTGATAGTTTTGGGTAGTTTGAATAAACAAATATTTGTGTAGAATACATAGGCAAAACAATTTTGATTTCATGGGAGCAGGGTAGATTATGAATGTATTAAATTCCAGCATGCTCCTCTCCCCAGTATTTTGTTCTTCCTGGTTGAATCTTTATGAGTGCAATATTTTTGTTTTGATTTTTTTCTCTCAGTTCTTTGACTTACGTGGACTCAGACTTTGTATGTCAAATTCATTCATTACCATTCTGTAGAAACTCTTTTAAATGATGGTGCCTGTGATTTTGCTGTAAAATTCAATCTGGTCCACCACAGCCAAGTTAACATTTTTCACAATCTGATAATGATATATGTTTTACTGATTTACTGTCTTACTTGAGGATGTCAAAGATGCTTTAGATTCTTAAGTATATGGGTCTTCATTGCCAGGCACACAAAGGATGATCTCCTGTCTTTAATTCATTATGCCAGTGCTGCTCTAAGTTTCCTGAAACATCTCTGCTTGCACGAAGTCAACACAAGTATTTTAAAGAATGTCTATTTTCTACTTCATAGCTTTGAACAGATTGAGAAAATATTCTAAGTCTTTTTAGCAGAAGAATATACTCTTCTTTTGATTGAACACTGTAACACTTCAGAGTTTCTGCATAACCACTTTGCAAAATGGTTCAGGGTACCCTCTTTTATACACCTTTTGAGACAGGAGCCGTGATAAAACATGTGTTATAGACAACTTCCTACTTTATCAAAAAAACAGAAGTTACCAGAAACTCTTCTGCTCTTCAGAAGACATTGATTTACTTTTAAAGTGTCTAGAACAACTAAGCAAGCAAACAATGGAGTGAACAAGATGCAATGGAGTGAAAAAGCACTCTCCTACTCTACAAGCTTCCCCCACAACATGCAGCCACTCAGTGTTGACAGTTAAAGAACTCAGTAGCAAATAAGTAGACTTATGCATATTTTAGACTGGGGAGAAAGCTGATGATTCTGGCTGTAATTCTCTCATACAAAGCAGAAATCTGATATTACAAAGTTTAATTTCAAAAGTTTCAAAATGCTGAGAAAAAGGGAGTTAGCTTAGCAATAGGAATACAACATTTATAGTATCCTCATTTGCCAAAAGAACATTGAAGCATGGTGATTAATGTGAACACAAAAAATACAGAAATGGCAGAATTTCCACTTCTCAGCAGGATCCATGTGGAGGGAAAAATGGCAAGAAAGGGGGTTAAATGTGAGAATCAATTTCCTCTTCTGCTCATTGACTAGATCCAGTCTTCTATATGCTTCCATGGTGTTAGGAATGTAACTTTTATTTTTTCAGTTGAATTACATGTGCTGATATTTAAAAGCCCATGCAAGTGACTTAAATATTATTTGTGGAATTATGGTTTTTAAAATTCTCTCATAAATGTGTCCAAAAGTAAGATCTAGCTTTAACATGCTGTAAGATCATGAGACATACTTATTAAATTAACCCTTATTTTATGTTCACCATGGTTAATTTCCAAGGAGAACAGTAACTGTTATAAAATGATTGCTGGTATACATTCACTATATGTAGTCATAAATATGTGCATCAAAAAGAGTCTGTAAATTGCTGGTCACCTTTCAGGACTCTCTATGCCTAGACCTACCTAGAAGCATTCTAGTGGATGGTGATTTTCACTATTTCTAGGTTTCTACATCCTTTGGTATTTTAATAACATATATTTTAATAATAGCCATTTTAATAAATTAGCACTTTTCCCAATCCTCAATTAACTGATGTTGTAGTTTGGGATTATTATGTAAATTCTGCCCCTTCGCCCCCCCCCCAACAAAAGAAGTAGTTAACTGCTGATCTCTTGGGTGGGGGCAGGTTTGTCTTTTTTGGGGGGGGACTCTTTCCATTCTTAGCTCGGCGGAACGTGGGTGGCTGCCGAAGAGGGAAGCTGCTCTGTGGGCTACTGCTGGGGCTTCTGGCTTAGACGCTGTTTTTCTCCTCGCCGCGGCTGTTTCTCCTGGTTTCCAGCATCTGGGATTCCGGGCTTCTGTTACAGTCTCACCACTGCCTGCACCATCATGGCCTGCCTGCCCCGGCTGGGGCAGTGACCCAGGAGAGAGAGAGGTTTGCAGCTGCTTTTGCAGGACACGTGGTGCTTTCCCACTTTCAGGTTTCTTTTTCCTTCATCTGGGACAAGAGACACAGAGTTCATCTGGGAGCTCACCACTCGTCTGTCTCACTGGAGAGGGACTGGGAACTACTGGGAACTCACTCCACAGCCAGCCGGACTGTGACATTTGACACTGCTTAAGTATAACTTTCCTCCTGAAGGAAAACCTGCTGGGTCTTGTTGGTTTTTTTTTTCTTTCTCTTGTGGTGTTGGGGAAGCGGTTTGCACTAGTCTGTTTACATATATATATATATATCAGTTAAGAACAGTTATCCTTCTTGTATTAAATTCCTTTTTTCTTTAAATCTGATAAAGAGTGGCGTGATTATTGTGGGGAAGGCCCCCTCCCCTGCTTGTGGGTAAACATTTTGGGTTTTTTCCCCTCAAACCAAGGCAACTGATTTGAAAATAATACAAACTGACCTTAATTACAGACATGTATAAGAAAAATAACTAAAATAGAAGACAAAAAGCTCAACCATTAAACAAATGTCACACCAGAAATAGACCTAGCCCTAATAGTACCCTATTTTAAGACAAGATTTGTTTATCTCACTATGTAATTAGAAACTGACTGATGCTGAACCACAAAAGTCCAGCTGAGGAAAAGATCCCTCATTGCAAATGCAGATGCTACTTAGTTTGTAAGTGCAAACCTTTTGAAGATTTGAGTAAATGCCTTTGTAGCTGTCCTGGAAGGAAAAAAAAACAAAACAAAACAAAACAAAATCTCAAACAGTATTAAATTGAAAGATAGACAAGGAAAAAAAAAAGTGTAAAAAAAAGGAAGCTGAAAAAATGAGGAAAGCAGAGCAAAGACACTAGGTTTGATATCATCTTTAAAGCCATAATAATTTTTTCCTGAAATCTTTAGTTGTTCTCACTTTCAGTCATAACACCATTACATCCTCCAGATTTTGCAACTGACAATCTCAACCATAAATCAATCAGATCCATTTCTATCATGATAACTCTATAACATAGAATCCAAAAGGGTTCTTTTTACATTTTTCTCATCTATTTATGCCAATATGATTAGACTTTATGTCAATAAAGTTGTCCTGTTTCTGTTAGAAAATACTTTACAAATTTCACTGGACCTTCAAAGCTCCTAAATAAAAAGTAAGAAACAGAAGTTGGAAGCTCTCATTCAGCAAGATGCCAAGGAAACACTGATTTTTTTTAGCTTATTTTAGCTTATTCTCCCCACCTGAACAGTTAGTTTGGCTGTTGATGCCAAATGAGAGTGTGTTGCTTAAGACTAGGCTGGATATATACATCCCTATGCCTGAAATGATACAAAATTGTATCTGGGGGCTGGGGGCAGAATTGTAAGCAACATTCTAGTACTCTTTCTGGGCATCAGGGAGAGAGTGTCTATTACAGAAATTAATGGAAATTAAAATGGGGTTTCAGAAAGAATAATCTTCTATTTTAGTATTCATTTAGCAGCCCTGGAAAAAATTAATGTACATTTTTAGCAATTACAATGCCATAAAATCCCAGCTTTTTTCCTAGCAGCAGTGATTTTTGACCGCTAGGTTATAAAACACACATATAAATCTCTAAATGGAATATCTGATGACATAAAGAAACATTACAAGTGGATATAACCAGGTTAAATTGTTTGATCTGTGTAAAAACATGTATGAATGTCAGACTTTCCTTTTGGGAAGGATCAGGAATACAAATTGTGCTACTTACTCTGTTCACTTATGGTTACTCAACTTCAGTGAATGGAGGTGTTTTCAATAGGTCTTACGGTAAGAAAATTTTAGGAGTGATCCATTTCCTTTAAGATTCTATGCTTCTGTGCTTCAAGATTAGAAAAAAAGGCTTCATCAGACACCTTTTGGTGCAAAAATATTATCTCTGCCACTAAATATTTCAGTAACACTTCCACTGAAGGTTAAGAGAGATGTGCTTGTATCTTTTGACAGGATGATTCTTTTATTGATATTTCTTCCCCTTGCGGTATTGTCACATGCTGTCCAGTCAAGATCTGACATTTCACAGATGGCACACTGTAAATACTGTAAATAATATCAGCAATTTCTCCTATGGTACAGCTTTCTTGGCAGTTACAGCATTGCTGTTACAAAAACATGCAAAAGTGTTTTATATCATGTGAAATGTTGCATTTTTTATATAAGTGCTTATTTATATACAGATTTTACCTAGAACCATACACACACACACACACAAAAAAGGGGGAGAAAAAAACAAATATAAAGAACAAGCAACTATTCAAATGAAATTTATACCCTCATATGATACAGGACAGTGATTAAATATCCATGTTAAGATTTTTATTCTGTGGAGTTTTCTACTTAATACAGCTGTCTACACTGATTTACGTAAGATTTGAACACCTATATCTTCTCTTCTGTGAAATCTCAGGTTGCTGCCCTTGCATTCAAACCTTTTGCTCAAATCATTTTAGTTCAGAATACTGATTTAAAAATCAATTTTCCAGTCCACAACATTGTTGAGTATGTAAGTTCTGCCTTACCCCACTGATTTCTCTTTCTCTGCTTCATTATTCTAGGCCACTTGCTGTCCTCAGTGGTATGTCCCTTTTTATCCAATATCTCATGTTCATAGTCATGATGCAAACTCCTGCCTTTCTTATTGCATTTGCAAAACTCAGTTGTCCAATTCTTAATCTTCAAACAAGAATTCTGCTTTCTCCCTGGCTGCTCTTTGCTTGGGAAGCAAGCTTAAAAGCTTACAAATTTTCTCCCCCTAGGCTGTCTTTGAAAACTAAGAAGCATAAACTAACATAAATTGTCACTCTATATTTAACCTGTTAGCCATTTTAAAGGTTTTAAGTCTTTCAAATAAATCCTTTAAAATGGCCAACAGGTTAAGTGTAGTGTGACAATTTATGTTAGCTTATGCTTCTTGGTTTTCAAAGGCATCCTAAGAGGAGGAAAGTTTTAAGCTGTTTAAAAGACTTTTACACGACTTAAATATTTTTAATCAATATTTAATCTTAAATTATTAAAAAATATGACAGGAGTGAAATTAATGAAGAGCAGACCTTTTGCATGCCTGCTGTTTCCCATTTCTCAATCTTTATAACAGAGAGCATTAAATCAAGAATTTGAGCAGTATTAAGAAATGAAGTGTTACAGGGTAAATGTGATTGTATTTGGGAAACTGTTGCTTATATCCTCAGCTCATTGCTGAGCATAAAAAAAAGAAGCAGAAAATTTTATTAGCTTTGATTTATGAATTATCCTTTCATTCTGGAAGCCTAACACCATGAAGAAATCAATCCAGAAAGATGTTTAATTTACACAGAGTGAGTAACCATAAGAACTCAACTCAGCAATTACAGAGAAATCAAAAATAAAATTGAAAAAGATTATTTACAACAAGGCTAACTCTCATAAAATAGTAATAGAGCACCTTTTAATACCCTTTGAGACCAGTCTCTATGCTATCAATATGAAATACTTTTTTCCATGAAGTCATACTTCCTTCCAAGATTAGAGATAAAGAAGTAAAAAGGCTTTAAAACTTTCTCTGCAGTTAGTACAGTGAAAGGATATGTAGAAAAAACAATTCATATTTCTGTTTTTTAAGTGAAAGTATTCCAAATTATGTTTTGTCAAAGGTATTATGATTAATGCATTGATTTTAAAACCTTGTAATTTTTATCATAGCTGTTATAAAAATTAACAAAGCATACAATCTTTAACTTGCAAAAAGAAAACATCATGTCAAAAGGAGTGAGAGACATCATAATCATAAAGATAAGCCTTTAATAATAAATCTAATAAGCAATGCACATTTTATGAATATCATAATATTGATGCAAAGATAGTTTACAGGGTTTTTTACTATGTAAAATACAAGTGTACATATATATATATGCACACGAGATAGCATAGAGTTACAGTCCTTTTGTATTTGTTAACAGTTTGCTAAACTCACATCCTAATTTTAAATTTATTTCATGTTTCTATGGCTCCTTCTGCTTTATGGGGTTTCCCTGTACTGTAATGCAGGCAATTAACACATTTATAAGATTTCATATCATATTTGTTTTTAATAAGTCATTAGATACACAGTGACTTTGTATCTAATACAATGCAAAAGAATTTAACTCCCTTTAAATAAAAAAAGGACTAACAAAATACACTGCAGCACAGACACCATTAGCAAGAAGGTAGAGATTTCAGAAACACTGTGAAAATAAACGTTTCTAAAACCTTTTTCAATGCACAATATGTTTTTCTAGAAGTGGGGGTGGGTGTTTTTTTGTTGAATGTTTGGTTGGTTATGACTGAAAAATCGTTTTTATTAGGAAATAATAACTTACTGCATTCAACAATACGAAAAACAAAACATACCATTGATTTGCACTGATTGTTTCTCTTCAATTTTCTTTATAGCACATACTAAGTTGTAACTTGGGCAAGACTACTATCTAGCTGTTGCCATTAACCATTATCTGATTCAGTATAAGAAATTTAAAGGAGCCTGCATCTTCCTAATTGTATAATGAATGAAGTAGAACAAGTAGTTTACTGACCGTGAGTAATCACTTTATTATTTGACAAAAGGTCAGATTTAATTGGCCATATCATCAGCTTACTGTAACAAAGGCACAAGTTATGTATAGTAGTTACGTTGCCACTAAAGTCCAGACAATGAGGCTTTACATTGACATGAATACCATGAAGGAAACCACTTCACCACTGATATAAATGGAATGTCTTTACTGATGTTAGATGGAGAGAAATAAGAGATTTGAGATTAAAATTGCCAAATATTGGAGTTTCATCTTGTAATACTGGATTTAGAACCCTTTTGCTCTCAAACTTATAACAGCCTCTAACAATTCCTAATAATCAAAGATATGAATTAGGGTTTTGTCAAGACATGGAAGAACCCACATCCCTTTCCCAAGAAAGCTTTAGTAAGTTGTTGGTGCCTCTCACTTTGGAGAGATACAGTTGAATTAGATTCATAACAGATATAATCCAAGCCAATCAGGTTTACAAAAAGACTGATCAAAGTAATGAAAGAATGGCCTTCTTGTCCCTGCTCAACCATCCTTGTGCTCCCTCTGTCCTGCCCAGACCCCAAGACCTCATGATCTAGATCCCAGTCCCAAGGGCTCTCAGCCCCTGCACCAGCAATGCCACAGAATTGCTCATCTCCAGCTCCTCACAACCATTAGGCAGCCACTGGATGCCTTAGGATGCTCGATGATGCTTTCAGTCTGGGGTCATTCTGAAAGAAAATACAGTCTGGAAGACAAAAAATCACAAATTACTTGGCATAAAGAGACAGCATTGCTGCAAATAACACAGAAAGCCATGATGTCCTTAGAGACACATGAACAGTTATAACCCCGTTGCATGCATTTTTTATTCTCTTCATGTTGTGAAGTTTCTTCAACCCCATGGAGGATGATGAGCAGTTCCTAGACACAGGGCCAAGGAGAGGTTCCTCTCTGGGACCACGGTCTCTCCAGAGACTAAGGCTTGTTCTATGACAAAGAAGACAAAAATACCAAATAGATAATCAATTTAACAAACAAAGTGAAAAAGAACAATTTGCAATTTCATTGTGATTCAGCAATTCAGTGTGGATCCTGCAGTTTTCGTCAGCCATGATTATGTCATTGGAAGTGCAGTTTCATCTTTGAGGACTTAAAACCAGAAGACTTTAATTGTATATGCTTTGCTGTTACAAATACCCCCGTTACTTTCTGCTTTACTTAATACCAATTAAGTTGGACTACTTTTCCTACTGAAAGTGAGTCCTACATATAAAGTTGGCAGATCTTTCCAAGATGATGAGAGCTGGGAACCAGAAGTTCTCTGTATAAGTTCCCAGCAAGAGACAAGAAAAGAGAATTTATGCACTTTTTATCCTCAAATAACTCCCTTACATTGTGTCTAAAGCAACGATATTTTTCTAGAAGAATGAAATGTACAAATAGTCTCTGATCAAAGAGATTCCAGAAATAGGGAAGGTATTACCTAAAAATTACAAGCTAAAAGTTTAGCAACGATCTGCATTTCTGATGAGCAAGTATCACTTTGGTGTAATCAGACAGTTATGAACTCTGCTCTTCAGTGACTTTGATGCAATTTTAGAAGTCATGATGAAACTTGTAACACATACTTTCAAAATGATCTTTTGCATTTAGGAAATGAAGTTATTTGGGCCCTTTGGGGAAGTGTGATATTGCAATAAATACAGTGCAGCATTGCGCATAACACAGTGTAATAATGGGAAGGCAACTGAAAGAATTGCCTCTATGCTACTGTTTATTAAAAACAATGTCATGTATTGCCAAAGGAAAATTAGTCGTTTATGAACTTCCCATTACCCAGTGCATTTTTAAGATTTTTTTCATAAAGATGGAAATGGCCAAGCCAGGAGGAAAACGGAGCTTTACAGTCTCTAGGAGAGTACCTCTTATGTTCTCCCCCACTGTCTCATGTACAATACCCCTTTTCAATCTCATAATGATTATGAGAGAGATAAAGGAAGATTCAATACTTTTGACAGGACATAGCTAGGAAACACAAAGATTAAGAAATGCTGTCAGAAATAAAACACTAGGAAATACTACCAGCCAGGGAAAAGGAAACCAAGCAATAGATACTGGGTCCTGTAAATTATCTTAAGGAACACAGCACACACAGAGCTGAGACAGGCAGACTACTCCACTTACTCTATTCAGAGAGAAAGCAGTTTGCCCTGCAATGACTGGGGAGACAAAGTTACACTAGAGCCACATTCTTATGGCCCCAAAGTCAACAATGAGCAAAGCTAACAAAAATCCAGTAAAAATGCTGCTACATCCTCAAAAATCTCAGGGTTTCCATCAGTTGTTGCAGCAACACCAATAATTGAAGAGCTCTAGAAGCATAGTTGCTGTCACATCTTTCCAGTATCAAGAAATGAAAGATGTCAAGTTTCCTTTCAATAAATTAGTAAAAACTTATCACTGAGAATTTTTACAAATACATGTATGCATATATGCATTTAACAATGAGGTTATTGAATCAATCTTCAGGCTCTTGTGAGAAGACGATTTTAACTGTTCAGGTTTTTAAACAGTCATTAGATTGTACAAAAAAGATCTGGAAACTAAAATCTCAGAAACCACAAAAGATCTAGAAGTCACACGCCTCTGGTTGGATGGCAAAGATCATGTTTTTTTCTTTTGCAACGTCTATGAAACTGTTTGGGACCTTTTTTTAATATAAGTTTATATAACTTATATAACTGTCTTATAACTTCATATAACATTTATAACTAAGTGTCTGGGGTTGAGCTGGCAAAATGCCAACTGCCCAACACAGAGTCAGAGCCTCTCTCCCCCCTGCCAAGGAAAAGGAGGAAAAGAAAAAATTCTGGAAACTCAAACTAGGTTTAAACTTAAACTAACTATATATATTTATACAGAAAAGTGTTGGTGGACGGTGAATGCTCCAAAAATTGGAGCGCGGTCTTCAGCTCCAAGAGGCACTATGGCCAAAGGCTTGAAGTGGTATCAGCTCCTTTAGGCTGCCTCTCAAAGCCTGGGATGGCTCCCCCCGCACCCAGCCCGGCGCAGTCCCCCAGGAAGGACCACACTTGAGGCTAGGCGGCAACAGAGGAAGCAAGGTTTATTGGGGTGTCCAGCTTATAAAGGGTTCGAAGGATGGTTCTAGAAGCATGGGAGGAGAAAGGGGAGGGATGAAGCATCCCACTGGTCCACACCCGAACAGAGGGGAGGAACAAGGAAAGGACCAATGGGAAACGGGGATCAGGACATAACCATATAAGGAACACCACTGCAATGCACCAAACTAGGGCCAATCAGGGTAGGGCTGGTGGGAAAATCCTAGGGGTTTATGGGAAGAAGAACTTGGATAGGGACTATGATAGGGAAAAATACAATGTATAGACATGTTGTCATAACAAACATTAAACAGGGGAACATATTTATGTAAAAAGAATCACAATTATAGTTCTTGTAAATTCGGTGTGAAATGTTAACATTCCTGGGACCAGGCTCCTTGACCTCGGCATCTTCGTCTATCCATCTTCGGTACTATTCCTGCCACTTCACAAAGCCCAGGTCTATCCCAACAGAAAAGAGAAAATTAAAACTATAACACACACTTACACAAGTTAGATATAACAACAATTTTCTACCTCCCACCGAAAACAGATTATATCACTCTAGATCCATAAGCACCCCAAAAGACACCCAGAAAGAAACAGAAAGTATAACAACAAAATATTTCTGCTTCCCTGAAACTAAAACAAAATACAATGTAGTGGCAGCAGGAGCAAGGCCTAGAACACCAGGGCAGCAGCAGCATGTCCTGCGTCCACTGCAGGCATGATGGAACTGAGTGAACACCTCCTACTCCTGTATTCATATCTCAGGTTTGCATCATCTGGTATGAAATATTTCTTTGGTTACTTAAGTCAGGTGATACCTGTCTCTCCTAATCTACGTAGATTCTCTGAGCCTGCTAATTTGAGGCCTAGCTAAAACTACCACAGTAGCCAAAGAGAGTTTTTCTGAATTATGACTTTTTAGCACCTACTCCACTTATTATGAAGGGAGTAGATTAGGTGTTCACACCCTACATTACATTACATTACATTAACTGATGTAATATGAGAGATAAATCCTGCTCTCAGTTTGGGTGGTAGTAGAGGCAAAATCTGTGACTTTAAACAAAAAGGAAGAAAAAAGGCATTTTTAAAAAAGGATTATTGAGTGAGACAAGATGAAATAATTTCCTTTGCATAATGGTACTCAGTTGCTATTTGGGAATTGAACAAGGTGTCTCTCTCCATGAAAGAAAAGAGTACATGGCTTTCAGAGCAGTGAACACACTTGAAGAAATCAACAAGTTAGAGAATGGGACAATGCCTTTGCCAGACACACATGCAAACTGGAGTTATAAAACAGGAAAAGACCTGCCACTGAAATTTTATTCTGAGCTTCTTAAAGATTATAATAGTAAAAAAATGAAAATTTAATGTGTTAAAATCTGATTTGAATGGATAATGTTTCTCACCATAGTAATACAATTTTACAGCAGGAGTTTTCATAATGCATTAATTAGCTCTGAATCCAGTATATGACTTGGAAAAGATATCTTAAGATGTAAGTGTACTTAGTTTACCTTAATTTTTTGTAATTCTGAACATTCATTCTGGGCTTTTCAATTCTGTGGAATTTCAGGACTACTTACTTGCTCTGGTAATTAATGTAAGGATTATATGCCCTCTCTAGACATTTATATGACCTATAATTTTTGGACATATATAACATGGTAAGACTTCAGACTCTTCCCAGATTCCATTGACTCAAAAGAAGTTTCTTTAAACAGTCAGTCCGACAAAATATTATTTAAAATATAAATGAAGAAGTCTGAATTTCCATCTACAATGTCTGAAATCCTCATTAAAAAAAAAGGCAAGTGGCTTATTTCATTTGTACATTTTAGTCTTTTTTTCTTAATTCATTTTCTTCAAGTTATCTGAAAAATTTGACTTCATCTTATTCATTATTTAAAAAATAAACTAAACTAAATACTTTTAGACAGCATTTCCCCTGGAACTGAAGCTGTAGGCAGTGCCAGTGTGTAGCTCTGGCAACACTGAAGGTAAATTCCACTATGAGGACAAATGTTTGACCCTGATCAGAAACACATCTTACATAGGCAAAAGGATAACTCTATCTATTTGGCCTATCTAATAAATACTGCTGATTCTGGCAGCACTGAAGACCATTGATTTTGTTGTGGGCATTCTGTTATAAACATTTCCTATTTGGAGTACAGATGACCCTACCATGTATTTATTTTCTAACACCTTAACAGCATGTTGTAGTTATTAGAGGTCAAAAAAGGTTATAAATGGCCTCAAAAAGTACTTTTATACATCAAAACATTCAATTAATAATATTGTCTCTGCTACAATAGGAAGTATGCTTTGTCCTTTGTTTGTAATTCTTGTATTTTCATACAAAAAAAATAATTGAATTCTTTTTCTTCTGTAGGAGCTTTAGTCTGGCTTTCATCTTTCAACTCCTGTTTATGAAAATTAGGTCTTGCTAGCTTTATCACACACTTTTTAACACTGATGTATCTATATGGCACAATCTTTTGCTGGCAAAATATAAGACGCTTGAGCTGCACCACAAGTTTCCCCTTGCAATGAAATGACACTTAGATTTACATTTTCATTTTATAGATTAGGAATAAGGCCAATAACTAGGAAAAACATAAAGAACAGCCTTACTTTTGGAAGCCACACATTAATTTTACTCATACCTCCCTCCAGTGAAGTTCAAATGCTACTACATTGTACTATAGTCAGTTCGCCAGAAGTCAAAACTGCCCCTGGAGAGAACGAATATTTTGTGAAAGTTCTATGAGGCCTCTCAGATAACAGGTAGCAGTTACTGGCAGCACCTTTTTCTTTTCTGATGGTAAAACACATAAAGGACCTTGCAAAAAGAGCAAGAGGCACCTGTAATTCTTAAAGACTGAAAGACTCCACAGCTGTCTACAGTTTTTCTCATTGTGAAGAGTGAAGAAAAATGAGTACGGTTATGTGAGGGAAAAATCTTTAACTTTATGTGTCAGATATTTGTATTCCATCTAAGGCAATATCTTCTCCCAAAAATACAGAAAGATCACAAAGTATTCATTAAGGAGAAACTCTGAAGGAGAACCTACATAAATGTCAATCACTGCTGCCTCATTTTTAGAGGCTACCAGTCAATTGGGTGTCAAAAAGGAATATTGAAGACTGTGCTTGCTATGGCCTTTGTATCAGATGCAGCCTCTGGCACTTACATCTTCAGCAAGGGCTATGGCTTCAAACATATTATAGATCATATAGTTTCACAGATTTCACAGAATATTCTTTGTTGAAAGGGACGCACAAAGATCATTAAGTCCAACTCTCATGTGAATGGCCCATAACCAAACCCACAATCTTGGTGTTCTTGCCACTATGCTCTAACTAACTGAACTACACTTAGGGTTGTTACCAATACTCATATGGGAAATAGACAATTATCTAAGGAAACTGCTTTTGGCATTGAGTTTGGGAATGTAAATGCTTTGAGTGCGTTTATGTAACAACAGATACGTAACATCTGCATAAAATAAAAGTGCTCTATCTCCCATCAGATGTACATGGAGATGAAATAAATGTGGGGGGTCCCTTTTAAGCAGTGGTGGGGAAAAAATTAACAAATGAATAATGGAAACGCTTACTTGCAGATAAAATTTAAAGTTGCTGTGAAAACAAGTCAGAAATTCTATTTACATCTCCCTGTCTCCCAGACTGGGAGAAGGGAAATGAATGGTGTAGTCTCCCTTTAGCACCCTGACAATTAAAAAAATTACAAAATGAATAGTTTAAAAATGCCTCTGCTCATAAAATAGAAACCTTTGTACTGATCTTTACCTTATCAAGTTCACCAGACTCAAGAAGCAAAGGGAATTGAATAAAAGAATGTTGGCCTCTTATGCTGCTACTTTTAAATCATGATAATAGATCATCCCTTTGTGGTTACAACATAGATGGAGAGACAAGGCATTTGCACAAACCTCTAAAACATATACTGTGTACTGATGTGTAAGGCCTTCAGTTTCTACCATGTGGTGTTTCAGCTCTTTATCTGGATAATTAAAAATCTCCAAAACTATTTGTTAGCTAGATCAATCACTGCCCATCACCTCTCTGCTAGGATTCACAGATAAAAGGCAGAAGAGAATTTCACAATATATGCACATTGACACAATGAATGATATGTGGAAAAATAATTCAGAAGTAGAATCAAAAAATTACAGACTGGTTCAGGCTGAAAGTGGCCTCTGGAGGTCATATGGTTCAAACCCCCTGCTCGGGCAGGGCAACCTAGCACATTTGTCCAGTTAGTTTTTTAATATCTTCAAGAAGGGAGGTTCCCCATGTTCTCTGTGAAATATGTGCAGCGTTCAGTCACTCCGACAGTAAAAGAGTGTTTGCTGATCATAGAATCATAGAATGACCTGAGCTGGAAGGAATCAAATTAAAGGCCATTAATTTCAATCCCCCTGCCATGGACAGGGACACTTTTCACTAGATTGGTTGCTCAAAGACCCATCCAACCTGGCCTTGAACACTTCCAAGAAGGGGACATCCATGACTTCCCTGGGCGACAGAGAAAATGTTCTTAGACATGCTTCCATTTTTCAGTTTGTGCCCATTGCCTCTTATCTTGTCACTGGACACCACTGGAAATAGTCAGGCTGTGCCTTCTTTACAACCTCTCTTCAGACATTTGTACACAATGATGAGATTTCTCTTGAGCCTTCTTTTCTTTAAGCTGAGCAGTTCTGGCCCTCTCAGCATTTCCTCAGGAAAAAGATGCTCCAGTCCGTTATTCATCTTCATGGCCCTTTTCTGAATTCTTTCCAGTATCAATATCATAGACTTTTTTCCTGAACTTGTGGTTTAGTATTTCCTTACATTTGTTTATTGAATTTCTGCAGGTTACATTACAGTTTTCACAACTTTATGATTCTGTGGATTGCTCTGAAATATTGCTGGAAGTAAGGCTCCCATGGGCATCCAGCCACTCTTTTTATAAAATAAATGACACTTATTATTGTATCTGTTTGTTTCACTCTGTGCTGCCCTAGGCTCTGAAAATATAACTAACCCCTGCTCTGTCAACTAACAAGAACATTCACACTGGGCAGCTAGAAGGAGGAATATCTGGAGGACAGGTTCTCACACCATGGTTTTATCTAGAGAATGAAGAGCTAAATCAGCTCTATGCAAAACAAGACAAGAAAAAAGGAAAAGAAAAAAGCAGCCGTTGCTACAAAGAACTATATACTTGCATTTGATCCAATTCAGTGATGACAGAAAACCACACTGAAATGGTCTGAAGCCTGCAACAAGTAGGAGGAAACACCAAGTGACTGTTGGTGTCTGTGGGAGATGTGATAACATGAGGTGACAAATTCTGTGACTTAATCAGCTCTGCAGAACATGTATAAACTGTGAAAAAGTGAATTGTGGGAACAGGAAGTAGTGAAAAATTAAATCAAAAGGAAGTCCTGATTTAACAAAATTGAAGAATACCAGAGCAAAACCACCATGAGAATTCAGAGACTCCTATGCCAATACTCAAAATCTAATCAAATCTCATTTAACTACATCTTTGTTTCTGTGTAGTAGATGTAGCACCAGTTTGACATGTTCATATTCTGTAGCTCTTGATAATAAAATTACATGTTCACTGTAATGCCATTCTCTTTATACTTTGAAGCATCACAGTAAGGCAGGATTGCTATTTACACTCTTCGAAGGGGCTCTCTTGTTCACCTCTTGTAAAGAACCAATTCTTACAGATTACCTACTATATAACAAGCTAAACTAGAGTTCTATGATTGCTTTTAGACAGAAATATAATGCTCATTTTAAATATTTTTTAATTTTATTGTCACCATGCTCTATATGATACTTTTTTCCATCTGTAAAATAATCATGTAGAACATGTGATGCATCCAGAGGAAGGAAAAAGAAATGGGGCACCAAGGAAAACAAATATTATTACAAGGTTTATTTTAAGGGGTGGAAGCTGCTTACCTCCTTCTCTATTTAATTTTTTCAGCTGCTGTCTCCAATTACATTCAAGGAGCACAAAGATACAAAAGCATGAACATTTGCACAAGTCATTACAAGCAGCTCTTCTGAATACACAATTTTTGTTTTCTCATGCTACTTGAAGTTTAGACAGCTGCTGTTTTTGCAGGCAGTCCTGGTTGCTGTCATATGTCTTGCATGGAATTACATAGACAGGTCTGTGGAAGGTTTTATGAAAGTATCAAAAGCTCAAATCAGTTTAATGCTTACATTTTGAGTTTCCCAAGGGTCAGGACCCATAAGGAGGGAAAATCTCCCTTAAAAATGGTGACTGGCAAAACAATGTATTAATTTATATCCTGTGTAGACCAGAGAATAAACCAGGAACAAAAGTCATAAACTCTGAAACAGTTCTGTTTTCCTAAGCATTCTACTTATTTAATAACTAAATATACAAAGTATAAAAAATTGATACAAATACTTCTATCATTAAGCGTAATTAAGGAAGCAACACAAACATTTGCAGACAGTTTCTGCCTCCCATCCTCCTGCATAGCTAACATGCATACTCATTTGCCATATTTAATAACACTTTTGTGAGCTTTCATTATTGCTGATATGGATTCCTTAGAAAACCTGACAAGGTCCTATGGAAAACTTGTCTCGCATTTCAAATGTGCTTACACATAAGCCAAATTCATGGGAATTCACCTATTTGACCTCCAGTGATTTTGAAAACATTTTTACATTATCTTCATTCTTCAGAATGCACACAAGGTGCAACGGTAATTGCATTTTTTTTTCCTAAGGTCCAACTGGTCAAAGTAAATCTGTGTGATCTATGACAAAAAATGATTATTTAGGATTTCCTAGTATAACTGTTTACCCCAAAATTTCTATGAACAATACATGTATGTGCTGATAGTGATTATGTTTCAGCAGTAGTTATAGCCTCTACCCTTTCTACACAGTCTACTTTAGATTTCTCAGTTTCTGAGATCTCTAGCTTTCCATATTTCAGAAGGCCAAAAAACCCAACAAAACTTCTCCTATCCCCAGGACAAACAAATAGCCTACAGTCTGGAGAGGCTTATCTGAAAATTCATTGCTCAATTAGAATCAAGAGACAGGGATCAGGTACTTGCAGTTTCAGGAGAATCCCATGTGTCATAACTTCTAAAATACTGTCATTACTTAGAACCATAAAAGACAGAAAATATATGCAGTAATGAGCATAAAATAGTTTATAAAAAGATGTAATCTGCTACAAAAATAAGAAAGCAGAGGCAGTCCTTAAATACCCATCTTGTACTCTTACAATACAGATGCATGATGAAGGTTGTAAAACACATATGGTAATGAAACAAGAGCAAACGGAGGTGATTTCTGTATTGACATAAACCAGAAACAATCATACACAACAGTACAGAGGACACAGTTAATCTTTTCCCATCTGAATATTTCAATTCATTATTTTTCGTGACAGATAGAACTGTCACACTAAATTTTTTAAATAAAAAAATTGCAATAATTCTTTTCCTCGGTAGTTTATTTCCAGAGACCAAAATTTGGCACTAACAAAATATATTTTGAACATGATCAATTTATGTGTACAAGTCTTCTTAAACTGTTGTGCTTCAATATAGTGATCTTTTTAAACAGACATGAAGGACAGAATATATGCATCATAAGTAATGAAATATTCCAAGTGGTGTTTCATAGCATTCCCTCAATCAATCTAACCCAAAACAAACCAATTCATTTTTTATGATGCATGTTATAAATTAAAATTTTGCATTCAATAAAAAAAAAATGCAAATTCCATAATTTTGACCCTTGCTGTCGAAATGTAAAAAAAAAAAAAAGATTGTATTTTTTCCAAATGAGTTGTTTGACAGTGGTGCTTGTTTCTGTCACTCAGAATACATGGCATTTGTAGGTCACTCACCAGACTGGTCTTAAAAAAAAAAAAGCTATTATTTATCTCAGATATATTTCTGATATTTACTTTCCCTATTAAATTTTCTTGCTGAACATCTGTATAGAATACTACAGTTAAAATTCTCTGTCCTAAGTGCTGCAGAAGATTTTTTAAAAAATCCAAAACATTTAGTTGCTGGATATCCAGGGATTCTGATTCACCACATAGCCATTATACTTTTCAAATGCCAAGTCTATTCATCCAAGGTCATTAAAAAAAAGCTAAATGTAACCAAGATTTTCCCATATCTCTGAATGTCCTTTAATATGGGATAGAAATCCTGCCTTTCCCTCTACCATATTTTCTTCCTTTCTACAATTCTCTTTCTGTCTCATGGGTTAAGTTACTGGGGAACAGCAGATTTCACAAGTCCTACTGGATATCGTGTCAGAAACACAAACTGTTTTCTGGACTCCCAGAAAATAGTTTTGCTCAGCACAGGAGAAGCACAGGGACTTAGTGTGAAGACTGTACTGAGTCTGGTATTTAACCTACAGTGTTACAAGTGGGAGACATCTCTTGTTTTGTTCAATGCTTTTACTCTGAATGTATGACTTCATGGATAACTCAGAGATAAAGAAACCAATAGAAAATAATTCCATTGTCAGATCTCCCACGCAGTGCCTACTAAAATACCCATAACTCCGTCTGTATATTTCATGCAGAAAAGAACCACCTAGTAACCATGACTTCACATAGCCAAAGAGCTACCTGCAGCCTTGATTCTATCTCACTGAAAAATAACAGTGTATCTCCTATTGTTTGATGAAAAAGGACACACAACTAGGCCATAACACAAAAGCCAGATCTCAAACAAATTACAAAGAGGAAGTAAGTCATGTAACTGTTCTATAAAATCATGCAATGTGATTTTTAGTTAGATTTTATTCCTGAATATATTCTTTACAGATGTAAAGTTAGTTTATCAGCTCACAGTCTTTAAGATATTCAAAATGCTTAGTATATATTAAGAAATAAGAAAGAAGGCACAGCATTCTATTAGTAAATTGTTTTCTTTCCTCAGGCTGTTTTCTTGCAAAATAGTACCTATTTCACACTACTCTATAGTAAAAAGCAATTTGCTGATGTTGAGTTGGTGTATCTCTTCATAATTCTGCTCCAATAACAAAAGCTTCAATGTTTCTCATGTTTTAAACACCTTGTAATTGTCCTATATCTCACAATCAATGTAATCTCTCTGAGGTTTATGTAGTATACTCATTTAGTTCTTCAATTATAAACTGGAGGATAATGAATGTTAATATTCCTGTCAGCAATTCAAAATAGCTTGCAGGTATACTGATGTACAGAACTCTTAACAGAAATAAAAATGTCCCAAATTGTTTCTGCTTAAATTTATTGAAATTTTGCAAGTGTTTGTAGAGACTAAGTGATTTCACTTTCCATTATTTTCTTTATATTAGATTTTCAGTTTTCCAGCTGCTTAGAAGTTCTGATCAGCTCTCCCTATTTCCCTTCTTTTTTTTTTGTTTTTCTTTTTGTCAGATTCAACTTTAATTATATTTTTTGTACCAGAAAACCAAATCAAACGACCCACCCCCAAACCAAAACAAAACCAAGCAAATGAAAACAAAGAAGCAAACCTACAAAAAATCCCCCATCATAGGAAGCCAAGAGTTGTTTTTACAGCATAACTTAATAGCAATTCACATGACACTGATGGAAACTACCTTAGCTGAGAGTCAGAATCTCCTGAAGCTAAGAATAAGAAAAAGATTTTTCTCTTTGTTACAGATAATCAAAAAAGAATGTTGTGGTAATTTTCTTGCAAACTTGTCATATGCAACTTGTTCACAAATTTATCATTTTTTATCTTAAAATTATTTATTTGTCCTGTTTTCTTCCCATTGGAAGGTTATCCTTTAACCTTACTAGCATATTCTATTTTCTTCTTATTTCTAATTTATTCATGTCCATATCTCAGGCTCCTTTTACTGAACTAACTTTGCTCTTTTCCACTTATTTGTCTCTGCAGGTAACAGTCCAAAATCCATCACACATATTTTGTGCTGTGTTAAACAAGCTGCTAGTTTTCTGGAAAATCTTGCCCACTTGCCTTACTTTCTGTGACTGACTCAGCTTCCTGATTCAGGGAAATATATGGTAAATATGAGGAAATAAGTGGAAAATACAACATCGACTGCAGAAGTTATTGCCCATATAATCTATAATTGGTTCTTCTGTACCCGAATCTATGCATGACCCACAGAAAATCCAACTGTTATGACCTCTTCTAGTTAAATCATAGGTTCTTAAGTCCAGTCAGATTGACCTATTGTTCAGGTTGTTCTTCAGTGTTGATTTGTGCTATAAAAAGCTTCCCTGGGATTTAAGTATTTTGTCCCTTTGTGCATTACAGGCTTTCTGTTTTCAAAAGATACATAGAAGGAACAAATTTATGTATATCCTATGTGCTTCTGCATGTGCTTCCTCCACAAATAGTCTGAAACTCTGGCAGTACATAAGGGCAGCATACAGATCTCCATAACCCATTCTGCAGGACTCTTCATGCCAGTATTTCATCAGCTACCGCTAATGGCAAAGAACAGGCTAAAGACTCCTTTATTGCTTTCCTATCAGTGCTTAAACACAGCAAAAAATCCTATTCTCTTTCATTCAGGAATAGATCTACAATGCCTAGTTTGCACACCTGCAGGTTATACAAAATAGCAGCTAACATAGAATTAGTGAGTTATTCTCTCAATGTTTAAAATCCTAAATGATAGGAGCCACATAAACTCAAAGGTGTGTGGCATGGTCCTTTTTCAACCACGAACATAACTGCAATCTTTGTATTTAACTTTCTTAACAGCTGACAGTGCTCTGAGATGCACCAGTAAAAATACAGAAAATAATAATAATAAAAGGTCTGTGCCGGGGTACAGAGAACTAACAGCTGTCACAACAGTTTCTTTGATCGGTAGCACACAAGAAGAACAATGTTGTCAGCATCACATCTGGCCACCCCTGACATTCCACCCAGGTCAGAAGATTAAAGTATTCCCTGACAGGGTAGGGCTTTTTTGTGGTAGACTTTTAGAATGAAATCCAAAACAAAGTTTAATTAGACTCTTTCATTCTGTCATTCATACTAACCAGTAGAATTCAAATTAAATTTCTTTCATGGTCTATATGAGTATCTGAATAAACCCTCCAGAATTTACAGGAAAGCATTATTATGCATGGGAAGTTGAGCAAATGTTCCAGTAACAGGAGGGGTAATTTCAGAACAAGATTACAGATAAATAAACTACTGACAAGAGCAAGTGGGAAGAAAGGGGAAGAGAGAAGCTCATACTTACTGGTGAGTAATCATGAAAAAGTGGGCCAAATTCATTCAATATTCCAGAATCAACTTCTAATTCTTTACAGAGAATAAATAGTTTGGATCAGGAGTGAAGAATTCAGCATGATAATAAAAGCCCATGTTACTTCTCTCCTGATCTGTGGCTCCGTCTCACAAACAGGTAACCAGCATAGTGAAAGCAGGCACAAGAAACTAATTTTGTGACTTAGAACCAAGTTTACAACACTTACTCTTTCTCATTCTTTTTCCTTTATTGAATCGTCATGTAACATTGATGTAATACCCACAAATATAGCAAAGTAATAAAATATTTTGTTTCCAGTCTAATAAAGTGCATGCACTTCTTTAACCTATTCAAAAAAACCTAGTATCAAATTAATCATCTCTCCTTTTAATATAAGCTGGAAAGTCTTACCAAAACTCTTTGACAGAGAAGTATTCAGGGAATTTAAAACTCTAGTTTAGTAAAAACTAGAGGAAGTTAGGGCAGGAAAAAGGGCAGAAAAAAGACACTTCAGGACTCTGAGTCTCTCAGTTTAAAGCACTCTGTATATTTCCATAGAGCTTGATCAGGAGCTTCAGTAAACCCGCACAAGCTGCCATATTTTTGGTATGTATTCCATATCTTCTTGTATGAGATTTTTGTAAAGACTGTGGTGGGTTTTTATTTCCCTCAATATAACAAAACTTCATATTTGTTGAATGGGTTCAATAATAATTACAGTGGAATACAGGTTGCTTTATAAAAATCAGAACACATTTATTTTTCACTGTTAAATACTAAATTTGCCATTATTATCTCTGATCAGGGTAGCTATATTCCATGTTTTTAAAATTACTACAGACCAAATTTAAATGATACTTTAAAAATTACTAAAGGGTACTTAAATGATATGTAAAGAAAGTGGTCTGAAAGAATGAACAGTGATTGGGTAATATGTCAAAGTAACGACTCATAGGATAATCATTCTCTAAATATTTGTTTCACACTCAAGAAAGTTTGCAAACCATTCATTTGAACTTCTCTTTCTCTTGTTATCATCTTAAAAATTATATTATTAAGCATCTTACTCAACAAATTCCTTCAAATTGTATGTAAATACCAGGTTTCCTACATCTCTTTAGACATATTTCTCCTTTTCTGTGATTGTTTAGGTTTTTCTGGTTTTAGTTAGTTTTTTAGTGTAAATAGAATAACATAA
The DNA here is from genome assembly GCF_047495875.1 of Pithys albifrons albifrons. Classification (NCBI taxonomy): domain Eukaryota; kingdom Metazoa; phylum Chordata; class Aves; order Passeriformes; family Thamnophilidae; genus Pithys; species Pithys albifrons. The sequence continues at coordinate 71,048,661 of NC_092461.1, forward strand.
GTCATACATGTTTCAATGGCAAAAGCAAACCTTTGTATAGAAGAAATAACTAAAACTTAATTAATTTTTCTAACTCTATGAATAAAAAAGAGTTTAGAAGCTTGAATGAATTTATAGTTGAGCCAATGAAAGCTCAGTAGAACATGAAGACAGCTGCAACTGGCTGCGTTATTGATGGCAAATGAAACAGTTACACAGAACACTGAGTCGAAGAGAATAGAACATTGTTTTTCTATTCCATGTACAGTTAAATGTTAAAGCTTCATTATCTAGGCGGATATTTGGGAGTTACTTGTGCAGAGATTACTTATGCATGGGAGGCTTTCTCACTTGCCAACAATACTAAGTTTTGTCTAGTGTGCCTTAATAAGACCTTTCTAGAACTTTTTCTACAATTTCTGCCCCTTGTCTGCCAGTTCAAGACAAAGTGGAACTATTTCTAAACCATATGGATTCACTGGCAATTTCAAAAAAAGGTTGCAGATTAATGCAGTCACTTTTATATTATTATTGAAGTGCCTAAACCAATAAAGGTTAAATCAACCTACAGAGAATGTTCCTAGAAACACAACCAGACAACAAAAGTAGTGAAGTTCAAACAGCTTTTCTATAACGTTGTGACCAATGCTGCAACTGAATTAGGGCATTTTCAGGTAAAATACTGGTAGATTGAGCAACAAACTGGAAATACACTGACATATCAGTGGCCAACAGAAATCTTAAAAAAAAAAAAAAGTTTTTAAGAATTGGCTTAATTTGATACTAGGCTCCATTCTTACTCTCCCTGTCATAGCTCAAGCCTACTACCACAGAATGCTTATAACTGTGAAAAACAATCACCGCCATAAAGAGGGTGTGAAGAGGAGGGTTTCTTCACACAATTCAATTTTTGATTGCTCTGCGTGATCTCTTTTGTGTTTACCTACGCCACTGGGAGAGAAAAAATGAAAAGAAATCTCAGCTGGGCTCTGTGTAAGTCTTTAAGAACTAAGCTAAGTAAGAACTAAGCAGCTCTTTCTTAAGATACACCTTCCAAAGAAGACCTGTGGTTAGGTCAGAATCTCACTAAGTTCAAGGTGTTAAAATGCAATTTCCTGTACAAACTGCCTGAACCCTTCGCTCTGAACTCAAAAGGATCAGACATTCCTACATCACTCAGTGGATTTTTAGTGAGTATAAAATAAAAGAAGTGTGATTTTATCATTTAGTTTTCCATCATGCAAGATACAACTGGTAGAAAAAGTACAGGTTTTTTCCATAATCATAGAAAAAAAGAATATATATTATTAAAATGTATAAAATACTAAGTCCTTTTGCTTTTCAGAAATTTTTTTCTTCCCATTTCCCCAACAGATGAATAAATATTATCTCTGTTACTCAAGCAGAAATCTTATTATGTTGTACATGAAGAAAGAAAACACCACAGTTGCAAAGAAACACAAATCCATGATCTAAAAAAGATTTTTAATCTTCCACTGGAATTTAGGAAGAGGGCCAGAATCTGCTTCGACATGTCTCTAAAACTTAAGGCCTGTCTAAATCATGTGTTGGGCTTTACTGCTTCTTTTACCATAGGCATTGAACCGTTGTTTTCCTGAAAAGCTTGGACGACTGGTAGAGCAGCAAGTGGAAGATTCAACCCTTCAGAACTAAACCACTTCAAATGTAATGAAGTTCTTTTCCTGGACTGCATATCCCAGTAGTGTAGGAGAAAACTGAGGAATAAAGTTAGTGTCACTCTTGACCTTTATTATTTTATTTGGGTTTGATGATGTTGCTTAATATGAATACCAGTGTAATTGTTAGGGAAATGATATTTCATAGAATCATGGAATATGCTGAGGTAGAAGGGATTCATCAGGATGATTGAGTCCAACTCCTTACCCTGCACAGGATACCCCAAGAATCACACCATATTCCCATAAGTAGTTTATATTAAAACCAAAAGAGATTATATTTTTTCCCCTTACAGATTTTAAGGCGAAACCCAAGATTTAAGAAAAAAATGTAACTCAATGTCCTTACCTCCTATAATCCCTTCCTGACTGTACTGTTGTAAAACAGGTCACAAACTTAGATTGTTTTCCTTTGCAGGTCAGCTTTCATCAAAGCAAGACTGGGTTTTTGGTTTTGTTTTGTTGTAAGGTTCAGAGCTGGTGTTTTTGTTTTTGTTTGGGTTTTTTTGGCTGGTTGGTTGGTTGCTTTGCATTTTTGTGTTTGGTGTTTGTTTGGGCTGTAGGGGCTTTTTTTGGCTACTGCTGGACTAGAACTTGTGCTTCAAACAAATTTAAAAAACCTGATTTATTTTTCACATGAAATGAATAAATTAAGTTAAAATACATCTTGAAATTCTGTGCCCTCTGGCATTTTATCATTAAATTCCAGGATTTTCTTAAATAGATGAACTTTTAAGGAACTTAAGACTTTCTAGATACAAGGAATGAGATCCTCTATTTGGGTCAAGCTCTGCTATATTATGGATAATACAGGCACCTGATACATGTAGAAATCTAGCATCATATGCCTACATTTGCATGAGCAAAAGTTGGCCAGAAGTACCTCTGTAGCATGAGACAGTAGTGCTGAGAATATGGTAAAATTAAGCACATGTCAAATGTTTCTGCTAAAGACTAACACTAGATTAGTGTAAATCTAATGAACTGAACAACCACTAAGATAAAGGATCTATTTTTCTGTTCCTTGAGGCAAAAATCTAACACACTGACCAAAACTGAAACTCTGGGCTGAGAATTCGCTTCTCCTATGCCTGAGAAATCTTACAATGGACATGTTGTGTGCCTAAAAATGCTCTTTTCAGATTCAGAGAATCATCTTTCCAGGACCTTCATGGATCATGGGCTGCATCCATTTAACTAACAAGTTTTCATTAATTTGTAGGATTAATTTTTTGTTCTGCATAAATGCAAATTAATACACCATAGCACTGGGAAAACATTTATCTTTTTAGAATATATTAATAATTTATATAAGATTTTAGTGATTTCAAAACAATGAAAAATCTGGGTCTAGCAACACACGCTAGTAAATATTAATGACAACTAGAATGAAAATTAAAATATTACAGAATGTAAATTAGCATCTACTGAAACAAATAACATGACCTGGCTTTCCATCTCCATGGGAGCTGTTTGAGCTTTTTTCTCCTGCTCTGTGTCCTACAGATAGTAGTTTCCATTGACAAGTCTCAGTGTGATAAAACAGAGCCTTTCAACTTGTGCTGCTATACACTACTGTCAGCACACATCTCTCTCAGCAAAAAAAACCCCCAAATTAGATATTCTCAATGCATTCTAAATTACACAAATCCCTACTTGTATGTTCATGATTATTACATAATTCTAGGTGAGTTACTTCAATGTTGTGATCCTTGCACTTAAATCATGTAACACTTCCACCACAGGACTATAGTGAGAATATACACAGGAACACAAATTCATACAAATTCCAAAGATGCTCTGATTCACATATTGTCTCATTCTCTATTAGTTATGTATCAGACTTGAGGGAATGGTATGTTTAATTTGGATCTTTAAAAGAAGATTCTGACATACAGTTAAATCCCATAAATGGGCATAATTTTTAAGGACATTGCAATGCTATCCTGACTAGGAATGTTTCTATGAACCAGGACCCCAGTGTTATCAATAGTTCAGGAAAAGATGTGGTAAATGGCATGATGATACAGGTCAGCAGTTTGGAAGCAGTTTATTTATAATGTTTGTAAATCTAGGTTTCTCAGTGGTTTCTCTGATGACAATAGGGTGCTAAAGTGCCCATCATACACATAATTCTCGTACTGTGTGCTTGGCTTCAACAGCAATATGAAAACATAAGCATGAAGAAAATAATAACAGTAGTGCTAACAGAAATTTTGTATAGTTGCAGCACAATATTCCTTCAATAATATTTCTGAGCATCTATATGTATATGTCTATGAACAACTGTAACACAAAAGTTTTATAATTCTTGAAGTACAATATTCCAATAGCTGAACACTGCTCATGCTATTGAACAAATGCTTACAACATAAAAGAACTTCAAAACAGATTTACATTTTCTGCAGATGTGATTATAATACTTGCTATTTTATTCTTATACATAATAGGGGTGCCTTTGTATGCAACCATGCAAATCTGCTCAAAGTGAGATTCCTATTGACATTTGTATGTTTTACTGCTTGGATTATGTGTAATATACCTGCTAGAATTAAAATTATGCTGCTGCTTGATATGTAAAATGGAAGCAGTTAATAAATAAGTAATTCAAACCTTCTTTAGAGTTGTTGATTACTTTTTTACTTAGTGTTTTAAGAGGTAAGTAATGAATCCTCCTTCACTCATTTGTTTTCTGTGCATGGTGCCTTGCTAAAATCACAGTCCTGGTAGTCAAATTTGGTCACATTTATTTCTGGTGACATATCTTGTCACTTTTTCTTTCTTTTTTTACCTTGTGATCACCCATTCTGACTAATAATTCCCCAGTTCTCAATTTACTCTGAAATACCTGCTGTCAAAATTACTTAAGACTTTATGAATAAATGCTATATTTGTTTGCTTTTAAAATGCATTAAAGGCAAAATTACATAGAAGAGTCTGCATTGTCTCTCCTGAAGTATCAAGTTTGCCAAAGTCCCATAAAAACCAAAAAAGCTTTTAAAGCCTTAAAAAGCTTTGAGAAATGGAAAAAGCTGATTTTAATTAAGCTTTTCTGAATCATAATATATATTGAAACTTTAGGCTTTAGGTGAACAAGAATTCAAGAATTAGCTCTGTGAAAATACTTTCTAAACTTCAATTAATTCTGCTCCTTCTCTTTAATGAAACAGCTGATAAAGGGAGTATGTTTTCATAGATGTTTTGTACTGTGGTACATCCATTTATAAAAAGATATTAATATTAAATTTTAATAAAATAGAATTGTACAACCTACAAGAATATTTCTGTCATTTTTTTATCTTCTCTAGTGCTCTTGGCCAGCCAACAAAAATGATAAATCAGTTTCTGTCCCTGCTGTTTATCTTGATGCAGAAAGTAAGATAGCAGCAAAAGTCATGTAGCTTAAATTAAAAAAAAAAAAAAAGCTCAATTCATATGCTTTTCTTTGGAAGACCACTCTTCAGTGAAAAACCTCACAACATACAGTCTGTGCTAAACTCACAAGTTAATTTTTCCATAGCAGTATGTTTTCTTCTAAGCCAAGATCTACAGATCTTGAAAACTGGTGGCCAGAAATGTCACATGATTTTGGAGATCACCTCAATGAAGTGAACTGACAGGAGGACTGAAAAGGAACAAGACTGGTTTCTCCATGGGCACCTCAAATTAAACCTATGCTAATATCAAATGAACAAAAGTAATGAATGATAATTATTTTCTAGAAGGAGGTTGTAGGATTCATTGTAAATGCCAGATAGATATTTCTTTCCAAAAGTCATGTATATTACTCTCTGTCTTTAGTGTATGAATTCCCACTATGTGGAAAAGAGATGTTTTCAATATGTTTTCATCTCTACTCACTTTGTCAAAGAGGGAACATGACAGCATGTTTAATCCTACAATCTTAAATGCAATCTATCCAACTAAACTGAAGTGAATCAGACTATACAGTCCACCAGCACTGACAGAGCATGTTAGCTCTCCACAGAAGTGTTTACATCTAATAACATTTAACATTTTAACACATAATAACATATTTAGCATTTCAAATTTAATAGTATGCTTAAGTTTTATTTAGAAAAACATAAAAGAAAGCTCTGAAAAGAAATATCTATGAATATGATGAATATTTTACACTTTCAAATCACAGTACTTTGAATTGATGTCCCATACCAGGAGTATGCCCCTGTAGTATATTCCAGATAAAAATAATAGCAATATTTGTACTAAAAGTATATGTTTGCATTTGCTTTGTGATGGGAATGAAGGTAAGAGTAGGGGGGGAAAGGAACCATAATTCAGTTCACAAAAACAGTACTTCTTTTCCGTCAGTCTCTTAGCATGCCTAGTGATAAATTACCTGAGTAAGAATAAATTTTTTAATTAGACTCTTTGCAAGTATGTCTACATGGCAAGTGTGTTTTCCATTATTTCCTTTCAGAGGAAATAATTTACCAAAAGGAATAGAATCATAGAATCATCAAGGTTGGAAGAGACCTTCAAGATCATCCAGTCCAATCATCCACACAGCCCTACCACTGCAACCCCTAAACTACCAAAATATATCACCCAGCACCATATCTAGATGCCTCTTTAACACCTCCAAATGAGGAGACTCCACTGCTTCAGTGAGCAACCTATTCCAATGCATGACCACGCTAACAGTGAAAAAGAATTTTCTAATATCTAATCTGAATCTCTCCTGTCTCAGCTTGAGGTCATTTCCTCTTGTGCTTTATGATTTGGCATAATTTTTCCAGGGAAGGTTAAGGATTTAAAATATATTGGAGTTCAATGTTATAATTTCTCTTTTTATATGTCAGCTTTCTTGAAGTGAAATTTATTGTAGTATCTCAATTTACTCTTTCTAGGCTAAGCTTAGATTATAGTAAGAGGAATCATTGATTAATGTATGGCAATGCTCATTTTAGTCCAACTATAACAGACTAAAGGATAGATCTCACTGAGAAGAGTTGGCAGATTTTTTAATGCTAGAAGGACGCTCTATTTTACTGCCTTTTAAAAAAACCAATTTGAACTCACACAATTTGTACTTCCAATTAGAGTTTGCATAGTGAATGGCAAGTGTAAACCACGATATCTGTGCTTCAAATTACCTGGCTTGTCCCACAAAAGGCAAGCTCTGATCACACGTTCCTTTCCAAGGCTGTGCTGATTTGTTCTAAAGAAGATTCACAAGAGGTTAGTCTGGCAGTAGTTGCATCTAACAGGATAATACAGTGAGGAAACACTATTTTCAAAAATCTCAGACTCATGCAATTTGTTACACAAGCTGACTTGCTTAATCAGAAGAATATTTTGTCTTACAATGTACAGCCAGAAAAACATCTGTGGTGAAATTCTTGTCTTTCCTCACCAATTTGTGATTTTATTAAGAAAAGACAGCCAGCAGTTGCACTTATTTTTCTAAAATAGTAGAAGTTTTAAATGAAAAAATAGGTACTGCTCTTGTGGAGCTCTGCCAGATTGACAGTAGAAATAATGGGAAAGTTTCTAAAATATATTTAGAATATTTGTGTTGAATCCTACTTTCTGGCTGCCCGCAAAGGGGTAAATCCCTGCCTCTGCCCTCACTAGCTATCTGTATCAGAAGTAGAGTGCAAAGGGAAATAACCTGTGACAGGTAAGAATAAGTTGACAATATTTCCTGTGGAGCAATAAGGAAGGAGAGATTGGAAAGCAGGGGAAGAAACCTTGTTACCTGATTCTGTGTTTCATCCTTGCAATGTGTTGCCTCTTAATGGAGGACTCAAATTCAGAATTAACATCTGATTTCAAAAGTCAGGTATGTACTTGAAACATACCTCTAAGTTCTAAAAAATACAAATGGCATTAGTCAAAATTATATGATAAGGACTTTGGTCTGTCTTAGGTGTTTTAAAGAACACCTTTTCTATAACTGTAGTTTTCATCATCTTCCACCTCCACTTTCCATCACTGGAGACAGTGTACATCACTAAAGAAATGAATGTATTATGATGCTATCTTCATATTTTTAACACTAGAATTTAAAAATTTTTATAGGAAAGATCTCTGTGTTTTATTCGGTGGATGATTTAGGGCCCATCAGATGACACAATGGATAAGCCCAGTAGGAGGCATTTCAGAGAGGAAGCTGCACAGTTAAAATAATTCAGGGTCCATAGAAAGACAAAATTCCTATCAGTGAACAATTTTTTTTTAATATCCAAAACTGTATCTACTGGTTTAAAATTACATTTCAGGAAGAAGTTTATTATTATCTGCAAATGTAAAGTAATGTAGTTGTGAATATATTCTATCTTGAGTATCTTTTTATCTTAACTATAACTATGGAGAATACCCATATATTATGAATAATCTTCTCTGAATGCAAATGATGTAGCCTGGTCAGTCTGAACAATTGGGACTGATTAGCACAGCAAGCTATAACACTTTGAAGAGTATGTTTTACAATACTTTGTCACATGTTTACAAGAGGAAATTCTGAAGTGATAAAAACCAGGCAGCACCACCTATATCTGCCTAATAGCATCATCAGCTATATAGTGCGCTTAAAAACCTGTGTATAAACATTTGCTGATGTGCTTGAGGGTGATAATGCATTCAAGAATCAAACTCCTAATTAATTAAGATGTTATTGAAGTTATTTAAAGTGAGAACAGCAGAATTCTTTAAACAATCTGGGCTCAAAATAGGACAGAAATTCCCCACTGGCATTTTTGTTTATTTTAACAGAACGTGTTCTGCTCAGCTTTTCCATAATGGGATGCTGGAATGTATTTCAAAATAACAAGGTTCTATAGACATGCCTTTAGTCATCAAAGGCATTTTCTATCTGTTTTCTGTGTGGAGTATAGAAATGCTGCCTGTAGAATAATCAGAATTTTAATCATCTGTCTGTAAAATTGGGTATTGCAAAAGCCAATGAACAGCAGAATGACAAGTAGAAAGGTTAAATAAAAAGAAATGCCACGTGAAGACCAAAGACAAGAAACATGGTTTAGATGATTTAGACACATTCTCTTGGACAAAAAAGTGTCTTTAGTTACTATGACAAATTTTCTAAGCAAGTAACAATCAGTGTTCTCAACAGAAAATGCTGTACAATGAATCTTTGCACAATCAAACAATTTTCAGGTATTTTAATCAATTTTCAAATATGAAGGTCTCTGAAACATATGATAAGATTTTTTGCTAGCAAAATCGATTGACTTTCTTACTAGAAAAAAATTATTTTCCTAAAACACAAATATAGAGTCTACAACAGGTTTAAAATCCTTGAAATTAATCTAACACTTTTTCTGGTCCCTATGACCTCATCATTCTCTTAGTTTTTGCTTGAATAATTTCTTTAAAACCATTCCTTTATTTTGCCTCTCTACATCATAAACAAGAGAAGTAGAGAAAATTCTGTCTGTACTTGAGGTCAACAGCAAAATTCAGTCTAACTTCTAACTTGATCCTGAATGATGAAGGAAATCTATCATCTCACAACTATAAAAGCATCTATTTTTTTCTCAGCTTGCTTCATCTAAGAATGAGAAGTAATATGCACTTAACAGATGTTCTACTGTTCTTGTGTTATGCCCTTATATCATAGTTTTTTTCTGGCATTTTTCTCCATCATATGTCTTTGGGAGTGTTTTGGTCTTCAATGTCAAAATGAATGAAGCTATCAGAAACTTGTGTGTCTGAGGCCAATGCTCACACAAAAGCTACAAAAAGAGTCCTAACTCTCTACTTTATTTTCATATTCACAGGTCATATCTTGGAATCTAATAGTAAGATTTAAAATTCCATGCACCTGCTATTTTCTCAAAAGAGAAAAAAAAAAGGAAAAAAGAAAACCAAAATTGAAACCATACTTTTAAAATGCCATTATAATAGATTTTAGACTTCCACACACATTAACCTCAGAGTATGATGCTCCAGAAATACCGCTTGGCCATTTTTTCTGATCGCTCATATGCCTCCATGCTCAGGCTACAGCACATTAATACCTGTGAGTTTGTGTACAAATTTTTGGATAGATATTATTGATGTGTTCAATCTTACAGTTTAAATTAAATTATCTATTAGCATTTGATTTCTTGTACACAAATTCATGTAAAACTTTCTACTTACTGGAGCGTATTCCGAGTCTCTTCCTTAGTAACAAAGTCACAAAAATATTTTTAATTAGGAAAAATCATAACTTTATCAAGCTTATTTGAATTGTATCCCTACAGTTGTTATAACCACATTTAGGTAAAACAGTAAACAGTGAGGTGAACTTGCTTCTTTGTGCGGAAGTTAATTTCAGCACTTATTTCAGTTGGTATTTCCTGTTTCTGTATTTGTTTGCAGTTCAACCATATTAAACTATAATTCCTGTAATTATTACCCTTCTTTTTGTGCACACAATCATATTGCATAAGCAATAAAAAATTTGATTCAAAATATGAGATGATGGAGATTTGCCTAAACACAAATGACATATGATGCTGTTGCATGTTCTGTCTTGTCTCAATAGATATCCTTCAGAGGGACTGGTGAAACTCACCTTCAGCCACTGACACTGGTTGGTTTGTCTTCTGATCACTTTGTGTTAAGAAAGATGAGCTGTGCCTGAAAAAAGGGGTAAGATCAGGGACTAATTTTGCACCTCTGAATCTCTTTGTGACTAATTTGTTTTCTTTCATTCTCTCTTAATTGATCATGATTTCCTAACTATGCCATTTAAGTTAAATGCAAAGGGCTATGTAGCTTACACAGCTTCAGAATAACTTTCTCATTAAAACATCAGAGGACAAAGTCTCAAGGAGAATTTGTAATCAATATTCCATATTGCCTTTTACAATTCCTTCCTTCAATGGCCATTCCTGACACTATATTCTTTTGCAGATCCTTTCACACAAAGGTAAGAGGAGACATGCAGACTTACATAAAACTCAATTTCACCAAAGGTTGGTGTTTGTTTCTACCATAAACAGTAATCATTTTACACAGCACAAGCTGAAAGTGAAAGTAATAACAGTTTATTAGAGAAAATTCTGAAACTTTAATGGTCTTTTTAGTCATTCCATGCTCTGGTAATGCTTCAGGAAGAATTTCCTGCTGGTAAAGGCTCTATAATTTAAAATAAGTGAAGACATCAGGATGTGAGTCATTAATTGTTAATTATACTCACCTAACTTTATTGGTTTCCTGCAGAGTATCTGGTTAACAATGATCTATAGACAGATTTTTTTAGAATACCTATAAACAAAAGAAGGCTAAGGTACTTTATGAGATGGTTCCACACCATCTGCTACACTCTTTGAATAAAATGACAGTAAGAGGGAGTACATCCGAAATGATGTAGCAGATGGCCTTGAAATAAAATTATGGCATTTATGCCCTATTGTTGTCTTTTTTCTTTCACCTACTTCTGAAGACAACACAAGAAATTAAGCCCCAATTTCTATTAGAATGTGGTAAATTTATTTGGAACTATACATGAGGAAAAAAAAATCTCACATATGTAGCTTGTAAATACACTACAGTGTAAAGATGAGCAAACAGCAGCCTAGATTAACAGAAATTGTTAAGAACACCATGAGAGAAGTTATGGATGCCCCATCCCTGGATGTGTTTAAGGGCAGGTTTGATGGAGCTCTGGGCAACCTGGCATAGTGAAAGGTGTCCCTGTCCATAAGCAGGGGAGTTGGAACTAAATAATCTTTAGGGTCCCTTCCAACCGAGACCATTCTATGGTTGTATGTTAGTGAACATCTCTGTTCATTTTCCTTCAACCTTATTTAAGGTTGGGTTTTTGACTATCCTACCAAATAAGCATACACTTACTGGTGCAAGAATCTTCTGTTCCGTAATCAGGTGTTCTTTCCTAAAATCATCAGTGAGTTTCATTTTAATCAGACACTTTACATAACTTTGGAGCTAATGCTTGGAAACCAAATTAATAGTAGCTAAAAATATACCTCTGTTGCCAGTCACATCTTTCTTTTCATTGGGACATTATCTCCATGACCTGTTCTCAAAATCCTATGTAATCTGAATGGTTCAGCACAATGGTGATTCAGTTTATTCCCATCAACTGTATTAATAGTCTTTTCATAAAATTGGGTCTCACAAGTTATTATTATTTACAGATGAAACCTCAAAAATTACTTTCAAGGGAAGAATAAATAATGAAAGAAATTATTGTACTGTAAAAGATCTTGAATCAAATTGATTGTAACATAAACATTAGTTGTCCTTTTTTTTTTTTTTACACTAGAACAGAACCTTTACCTTACTGTGCCCCTTGCAACACCATCAGCAATAAATCAGTTTCAGTTGCTAGACAGTGAAGTGCATTCCAGGTCTCTCTGAACAGTACTTTCCATTACAAAACTCTTTCATCTTATTTTGTAGATAGAATGCCAATGTATTTTACAACAAATTCTGCATTGTACATCATAATTCATGATGAAGTAAGAGCAGCCTTCTTATGGAATTCAAGTTGCCAAATCAGCTACTAAAAACTACTCTTCAGTTTCCAAAATAAACAGAGGTAAGAATGAAGTGACAAAAAGGTACTGGGAAGAATGTGGTTGCACTTAATTCCATGATACAGTGACAGATGATAAGACACAGTAGAATAAATCCTGTAAAAAACCTCAAACCATTCACTGAAAGTATTGTGAAAAATTATAAAGTCAGAGTGCATTATGAAACAAACTTTCCCTTAAAAATCGTCCTTTCTTAGAACCTAATCTAAGAAACTTCATTCTATAGAAAATACTTTTACTTGGAAAAGGTGATGCTCCTTTCATGTATATGGAATTTTTTCTTCTTATTAGAAAAAATTAGTGAGGGGATCTACAAATAATGGAATGTGTTTTCTGCTCATTCAAAGAGGAAAATGTAACTAAAGAAAAAGGTCATAAAGCTCAATTTGACATTTGTTTTTTAGATGTGAATATTTATATAAATGGTTATGAAAAAGCTGTGACAGGAAATGGGAAAAATTAAAAGGAGGAATGAGACTTTTTCTTCATAGATATCAGATTAAATTCTGTGGAAAAAATGCTAAGAACAACTTAATGAAACATAATCCATGAACCTTTTAGGAAGTAACAATGCCTTCCTTCAGGAAATAGTTGAAAGATTAAAACACTGGCACATGTGATATTATCCTCTGTATGGGACAAACTACTTAAATCATAGCGTAGCATTATAACCATAAACTCAGGGAAGCTAGAGCAGCCTTAAACCATGAAAAAAGACAAACTGAAAAAATGCATTAATGGAGTAACAGTCAGAACAGAAAAACAAGACAAATCAACACAAACTTGAAGGACTATACTAAAAAAAAAAAAAAGACACAGAAACATAATATTTTTCTCATTAAAGCCATAGAACTACTGGAAGTGTCAAGCTGCCTATTTTTGTTTGAAACGTCACAATATCTTTCTGAAAAAGAAAAAACCCATTTTTTTCATTCAACTGACTGAATTAAATACTTGACTGTTTCCAAAGAGTCAGACATAGGTCACAAGTAACTGTAGTACTCTTAAAAGGATTTCTGCACTGCTTTTGAATGTATTTCATTGGAATGCTAATGGCCCAAAAGAGAAGACCTACAAAGAGAAAAATGGCAGCCCCATTCTTATTTTACCATGAAGAGTTCAATTAATTCTATTGAAGTATATTTTCATAGAAATATTTCTTTGTGGTTTTTTTTTTTTTAAATTAACTGAATCCTGATAGTGGTGAAGGCGTTGGGGGAAGCAGAGAATTTTCAGTGTCCTTTAAAAGTTGGTAAACTCTGTCTTGAGAGCCTGATGAACCTAAGACATGTGATACAAATATTTGGAACAGTCTGATACGAGACAGAGGGAAGAGAAGTGGCAGAAGAATGGCACAGATCCTCAGGCAGAGAGAAGAGAAGCAGAAGAATGGCACAGATCCTCAGATCCTACTTTGTACAGGGGAAGTGACACTAGAGGGGAGAAGGAATATAAAGGGTGGCAGAGCCTGAAACTAAGGGCAGATGTAATGAGGGAGAAATTGAGACTAAGACTAAAGGCAGATAGTCATCAGGAGAGAGAAGGGAAATAAGATTTTTGTAACTGTGTCCTGGAAACAGGTTCACAGGAGTGAAATGTTGCCTAAATCTCTATCTTCATAATTATAACATACAACAGATCTGACAAAGATGAGGTGTAATCATCTGCAACTAATGTATGAAAACAGAAATTTTTATTTTTATCAATGGTATTACAATGGTACTTGTATAACTGGATAGTATCTTTCTTAAGCAGTAATGGACAGCCCTGCAATGAAATTATGTGACTCAGGTTGATGTGTGAACTCATTTTGGTGATGTGCACTGCTTAATACACAGAGCTATGCACAGGAGACTCTGCTGACTTTGAAATATCAACAGTGGGCAGTAATGACTCTCTTCTTCCTTCAAAATCCTGTGAGGATTCCTGTAGGTTACTTATCCTTTGTCTTAGAAGTGGAGACTGCCATGACACAGACCTATGTAAGGCTCCCTGTAGTTTAGGTCCATAGAATTTTGACATTTTTAATCATACACTTTATTAGGAGAAAATAGAACAGATAATGGTATGAGAAGAAACTCCCCAGAGGGAAAAATTCTTGAATCTTTACTGCCCTAGGATATAATACATGGCTCCTGCAACATAATCTGCTTCTATACTTAAATGCAAGAGGCATCATATGTCTTCTGCTAGAGAGATAAGTTGGATGTGGGCTCCTCCTTTAAACGTGCCAACTCCACACCCCATTTAGTGTAGGCAGCAGAATCTGAAGTGCCATTTTGACCACAGACCAATTGCTTTCCCACAGTAGTCATGAATCAGAGAGTAGTTGGGATCAACTCTGTCCCCATCTATAATTTAGCCATTTCTAATCAAGAATTAGCAGATGACAATATTTGTTTCATGCAGAGCTTAACCTCCTCCCAAAATGCTGAGAGGATGTCTGTTGCTAGGCATCACCCTAGAAAATAAATAAAAAATTAGTAAGATTGAAGAAGAATTGCATCATTTTGAAGGCAAATGTACACCTTGCCGCACATACCTTTATGGATACCAGAATTAAAACCATCTTCCAAAATTATAAATCACTTCTTGGGTCCTGTAATAGAAACTGATCCTTATCGAAATTACACTTAAGAATTTGCTCTTTCCACAAGTTCTCACTCAAAAATATAATCTTCAATATTTTCAATTCTATTATCAATTTATTCTGTCAAGAATTATGGGGTTTTCAATTGAACAAATTTTCTCCAGGTTCAAATATATTTAATTGCAGTTCAGGTTTTGCCTGGCAGAGATCATTTGCTTCACAGTAGCCAGTATGGGATAACATTTGGGATTTGTGTCAGAAACAGTGTTGATAATACAGGCATGGTTTCATTATGGCTGAGCATGGATTGCACAAGCTCAAGAACTTTTCTGCTTCTCACCGAGCTCCAACAGTGAGAGGGCTGGAAGTGCAAAAGAAGCTGGGAGGGGGCACAGTTGGACAACTGACCACAACTGACCAAGGGATATTCCATAGCATATGGCATCATGCTCAGCCTATGGAGCTGGGGAAAGAGGCAGGAAGAAAGAAAGGAACATTCAGAGTGATGGCATTTGCCTTCCCAAGTCCCTTTCATGTGTGATGGAGCTCAGTTTCCCAGGGATGGCTGAACACCTCCCTGCCTATTGGAGGTGATAAGTGAATTTCTTTGGCTTTGCTTGTGTTGCTTTTGCTTTCCCTCTTAAACTGTCTTTATCCCATGAGTTTCCTCAATTTTTGCTTTTTCACTTCACTTTCCCATCCCATCAGGGGTAAATGAGTGAGTGGATGCATGGCACCTAGTTGTTGGCTGGAATTAGACCATAATACCTGCACTACCTTGCTATGGATAAATTTGCACTAAGATGTTCCAGAGAAGAATTATGTATTTCTTCCTGCTGCTTTTCCATAGGTAAGTGAATAACTTTTTTTTTTTTGCTAAGATTTAATCATGATTCTTTCATACATTTGTGAACGTTGTCTATTTATACATAGGCACTCATGACACATAGACCTATGCAGCAAAGCTTGCTATTTTATTTTGCTACTTGCTTTTGTTTTTTCTTCAGAGAAGAAAAAAGCACAAGATTATGCATTTTAGAAAATTTAGAAACTGATGACAGTATTTAAAACTACAACTACAGTCTTCTTATGTTTTAATAGCATTTGGGTTTTGTAGTCACATAGTGAAGCATAAAAATACAAATAAAGAATGTTCCCTAAAGGGCTCAAAACCTATTCTGCCCTTCGTACTTTCTGATTTCATTTTCATAAATACATAAAAATAACAAACATAATTCTTGTTTAAAAAAAAAACAACAAACAACAAAACAAACAAAACATGTTTTTCTTTATTTATCAAGAATTACAATATCTGGCATAACAGAGGAGGCAGTTTTGTCCTGTATACCTAAAATACAGAAGGGACATGCATGTTTAATTTCCATTGCTTGCAGCATATTGTTTCCAAGGCAGAATGATCTGAGAGGTAGTAACTTAAGCTTTGAGATTCTACATGGGGTTTCTCCATATGGTGAAGAAATGAGTGGATCTGGATGGAGACAACCCAGACTAGTCCTGCTAAAATATTGGCTTGTCTTAAGTTTTACTGATTTCCCTTAGTGCTAGGAGCTCTAAGTGGGCTATAGAGTCCAATGATATTCTCAGAAAATCTTCCTATTAGACAGCCTCCAAATTCAGTAATTACTATGTAGTCACTGTCCTTAAAGATCTTTAAATACAAGCATAAACTATCATTACAAGCACTAACACATAAAAAAGGATCATCAATGTTCAGGGAATTTCAAGAGTTAAGGGTATTTGAAAGTAGTTAATGAAATGTGAAAATATGTATTTCCATATGCCTAAAAATTAGATAACTCTTCACTCAAGTCTCAAAAGTAATATTCAGCCCATAGTTCTGGCTTACATTTTCTTATTCTTCATTGCATGTTTTCAGTACACAAATATTTTAGTGGCTATTCATTTGCATTCCAATAACATTACAGCCATTTTTCCTTTTAGCTACATAAAAAAATAGCTTGTTTATGTCAGATTTCCAGTTAAAAGTGCTAAGCTTTTCTTGAAAACATAGTACATATTCGTAACAAACCACCATGTTTTTTTCTGGTGTTATGTTAAAGAAAATATAACACAAATGAAGAAACTTCATATTGAAGTGATAAAGTCACACCTAGTTTTCAGCAGAATTTTTTTTTCAGATCTGCCTACCCATTTTTTTACTTGGAATCTTCCTTGACAATTTTTTAATTCAGATTTACTAGAGGAAACCTCAGGACTTTCAGTCCTTTGCCTTAGGAATTTGCCTTTCCTAACATTTTACAAGAGCATTCTTCTCCTAGTTCTGTCAAAGTTACCAGGATTCTACAAAATGACACCTAGGCACTTCTATGTAGGCTACTGTGTAAGAGTCCATGCAGAGTCATACACTGTGCTAAACAAGCTGCCAGGAAACAGACACAGTTTGGTAACCTTCAGACATCCAATGACAAAAACTGTGTAGCTCTGTTTGGAATTCTACTTTGTTTTATGGCAACGTCAGTGTTGACTGCATATTCGGAAATTACTTTTGTCTTAATAAATACTAAGTATCTTTTTTTCTACTTCCTTCTGCCCTTCACTTAACATCACAAAACACATTACTTCTTATTACACTTGTAATCCAAACAGCTAAAGAGCAGCCCAAAGTTAATTAAAGCCAACAGACAAAACACTGAAAACCTACATTAGACATTAAACCTACATTAATTTGTACATTTATGTAAGACATAATGACTACATTAGAAAAGTCATATTGTTTCTACCAAAGAATGCAACAGATATTAATACGCAGTACATTAATTTCTACTTTTAGGTAGCTTACTAACTACCAGTAAAGTTCTCAGAATAAAATCCCATAATATAATTCTGCCAATCAACTGCAAGCCTTTTTTTCCTTCTTACATGCATGCCTCATTTTGATATTAATAAGACTACCTAACATAAACCCATAAACAAATAAGTGTCTTTGAGAAGAAATGTTGAACAACATTTTCTTTCTCTGGAAGAGATTATTATTTTATATTCAATTATTTTCCAATATTTGAAAACAAGAATTTCCAGTAGACTGTTTAACATTGTGCAGAGGAGGCACTCATTGTGTGATAACAAATTACTGCTTCATGCAAAAATAAGAGAGTTTGCCATGAACAACCGTTTGGCCAATGGACATAAATTTTAATGATAGACATATAAAAGTAGGCAGAGTGCAGTATAATTTCTAATACAGTAATACAGGCATTCCCTTGCATATCAGCTCTCATTATGTAATTTCCAATGCCAATGTAATTTATCTACTGTAATTTGCAGGCACATTAAAAACTAAATGCAATTAATATTTATGCAGATGATTTTTTTCAAAACCAGATTTTGTTTTATTTTATTTGACTGTGCTCGTCAAAAGAATTTTTCCTTTCATCTTTCTGCTTAATGAATCAAGGAGAATATATACATAATGATCAATGCTATTAACTTCCTTTCCATAATATTGAGATGTACAGCAAAATATGTCCTACTGGAATTAAATCTAAACTCTTTTTACCCTTCTTTTCTAGAAGTGAAGTAGTAAAAATCACAATATATATGCCAAGGGGAATAGCAGAGAAATATGCAAAATATATTGCAGGTTTTTGCATTTTCTCTTAATTTAAAAAATGGCTTATGCTTTAATTTTCTTAAAGCATTTTATTAAATATTCAATTTTCATACAAATTGAAATATTTCAAACTGTGATATATTTAGACATGCATCTTCTTTTCTCTAATTTCCCTCTTCCTTCCTTCCTTCCTTCCTTCCTTCCTTCCTTCCTTCCTTCCTTCCTTCCTTCCTTCCTTCCTTCCTTCCTTCCTTCCTTCCTTCCTTCCTTCCTTCCTTCCTTCCTTCCTTCCTTCCTTCCTTCCTTCCTTCCTTCCTTCCTTCCTTCCTTCCTTCCTTCCTTCCTTCCTTCCTTCCTTCCTTCCTTCCTTCCTTCCTTCCTTCCTTCCTTCCTTCCTTCCTTCCTGCCTTCCTTCCTGCCTTCCTTCCTTCCTGCCTTCCCTCCTGCCTTCCCTCCTGCCTTCCCTCCTTCCTTCCTTCCTTCCTTCCTTCCTTCCTTCCTTCCTTCCTTCCTTCCTTCCTTCCTTCCTTCCTTCCTTCCTTCCTTCCTTCCTTCCTTCCTTCCTTCCTTCCTTCCGTCCTGCCTTCCTTCCTGCCTTCCCGCCTTCCTTCCCGCCTTCCTTCCTTCCTTCCTGCCTTCCTCCCCGCCTTTCTTCCTGCTTTCCTTCCTTCCTGCATTCCTGCTTACCTTTCTGCCTTCCTGTCTTCCTAATGAGATTATTTTAACAACTTGCACGATGCAGTCATAGCCATTTTCCTCTTCTGTAAATAATTATATATATAAATATTTTTTTAACCAGGTATTTGAGATTTATTACAACATTCTGTATCTCATCTCTGAAACTGGACCAGGTTTGGTGGTTTTTTTTTTTTTATTTTTTCCTCAAATATTGTACTTACACAAATTGAGACCCCAATATCTGAACTTTACTATGCAGGGAAAGTTTTAGATTTTCATTTAAAAAGTAGTGATTGTTTAAAAAATGTATGACACTACCTACAGTAAGAATATTCTAAAACCACATGCTGCTTTTTAAGGCATAGCTAAGGATACTGCTTTCGTCAGATAGGCAAGGAGAAAGTGAGCTTCAGGGGGGAAAAAAGAAAGATGGCAGAAGAATGAAGACAAGCTTTGTTGGAAAGCATCAATAACAACAGCTACAGCAGCAAGACAGTAACCAAGACAGTTTAAACATACAACATGGGTTACTTATAGGAGCAAAGCCTGCTTTTATCAGTGTGTCTAGGCTGAGATTATTTCTTCTTAAAATTTTTACTTCCTAATCATAAGAACAAAGGTTTTCAGAGTGTGCCCTTTGTAGGAGGTAAGGAGGTGGAATATAGTTCTAAGAGTGCTGCTAAAGAAATCCATGTTTAGTGTACTTTCCAGTGCAAGAAGAGCATCAGTCTTTTTTCAGGATGCATAGGAAAAGTCATTGGAGACTGTGTTCACTAATGAGGTAAATGGAAAAGAAGGGGTGGATGTAGGAAGCAAGGAAGGGCTCCTAAATTAGATAATATCTGAATGAGGTAGGTGTTTTCTTTCAAGCAGGATCAGAGGCAGATAGAAACTCTGAGGGATGAAAGAGACAGAAAGGAATGCTGGGTCTAGAAGATGAAAGAAAAGCAAAAATGTTTCATCTCCTCTGAAAGTAAAGTGAATTTTTCAGAGAGAGAAATATAGAACATATTGTGCTATACTCTAAATGCTCCCAGAGCAAAAAGGATAAGTAAATTAGGGAAGTGAGGGTCATGATAAAGATCATATTTTGCTGATCCATAAGGTCAGCTTTTAAAACATTTTAGCCACAGAGCCCCATGGAGGTGAGGCAGCTGAGTTTTGAACATTCAGTTTTTGCTTTGCTGTTCCAGAAACACAACCACTGTTCTTCCACCTCTGCCTTCTCTTGTCCTTGGGGGAACACTCTCCTTCTCTCTGGATGGAGAGTGAGATCATATTAGCACTTTTCTCAGCATGAAAACAGAGTTGTTTGTACTGTGCACATGAAAAAACTGCCATTTTTTGGCTCACCGCAGTTGCAGTCACAGAATATTTGAGGTTTAGGGAGCACATCTGGATATTGTCTAGTGAAACCCACTGCTCAAAGCAGTGTCAGCACCCACAACTGCAGACTTCCCACTTATATTTGTAATATCTCCAAGAATTGAGACTTCACCACTTCTCTGACCAACCCATTCCATTGTTTGATCAGTCTTAGAGACTAATGCTTCTTGTATTTAAATGGATTTTCTGGTATTTGTGTTTGTGTTGGTCTTTTGGGGAAGAATAACTCCATGCACCTGTACAGGTTGGGTCTGACCTGCTGGAAAGCAGCTTTGTGGAGAAGGATATGGGGGTCCTGGTGAACAACAAGCTGTCCATAGATGCAGGGTGCCCTTGTGTCCAAGGACATCAATGGTATCTTGGGTGCATTAGGAATAGCACTGCCAGCAGGTTGAGGGAGGTGGTCCTGTCCCTTTACTCATCTCTAGTGAGGCAACATTTGGGGTTCTGTGTCACTTTTTGGTACAAGAGAGACATGGAGCTCCTGGAGCAGTTCCAGGGGAGGGCAACAAAGATGATTAAGGGATGAGCATCTTTTTTATGTGACTGGACTGAGACAGTTGAGCTTGTTCAGTGTCAAGGAGAGGTGACTGAGAGGGGAACCTCATCAACATCTATAAGTATCAAAAGGGAACATAACCAGTGCATGAAGCCAGGCTCTTCTTGGTGGTGCCAAGTAATAGGACAAGAGACAAAGGGCAGAAACTGATGTACAGGAATTATCACCTGAATATGAGAACTTTTTACTGTGTGGGTGACTGTGCACTGGAACAGATTGCCCAAAATGGTTGTGCAGTCTCCCTCACTGAAGACATTTCAAAACAGTCTGCATGCAATCTTGTGCAATGTGTTCTAGAGTGGCCCTGCATGAGCCAGTGAGGTTGAACCAAATGACCCACTTTGGTGCCTTCCAGCCTTGACTGTTCTGTGATTCTGTGATTCTGTGATTCTGTGTCTATTGCTTTGTACCCCTTCACTGATTTCTACCTAGACGAGACCAGTTCATCTTCCTTTGATCAAGCACTCAAATCCCAACCATATTGGCAACCCTCCACCAAACATGCTCTAGTTTATCAACAGCTGTCTTGCTTTATGGGGTACAAAACTGGATACAGTGTTTCAGACACCTATAGACACTACACAGACCATATACCAGTATTTAAAAACCTAAGAGTGTAACACTCAACACCTACCCTCTCACAAACTGATATACAGGAGAAATAATTGCTATACTAAGGCTTTAGGTATCTTCTCTTAGCACCATTCAGGATAGCACACTTGACATGTCACTTAAAAGAACTGCCTTCAATAATATTCCTTCAGTTTTTCCAGTATCCTTCAGCAAGAAGGGATTGTTTAGCAAAGACACTGTGGTAAGTTCTTTAAAATCACTTAACACAAATATATTATTTCTAGACTTTATTCCATCATTCAATTATTATCTAATGTAGGAGCCCTTCCTTGCTTCCTACATCCACCCCTTCTTTTCCATTTACCTCATTAGTGAACACAGTCTCCAATGACTTTTCCTATGCATCCTGAAAAAAGACTGATGCTCTTCTTGCACTGGAAAGTACACTAAACATGGATTTCTTTAGCAGCACTCTTAGAACTATATTCCACCTCCTTACCTCCTACAAAGGGCACACTCTGAAAACCTTTGTTCTTATGATTAGGAAGTAAAAATTTTAAGAAGAAATGATCTCAGCTTAGACACACTGATAAAAGCAGGCTTTGCTCCTATAAGTAACCCATGTTAGTTTAAAAAAAAAAAACAACAACCAAAACCAAAGGAAAATTATCTAACCACCAATAAACAGCTATACATGAAGATCATTTAAAAGCAAATACTAAAAGAAAAAACTAACAATGAAAACTAATACAATATATATGGAAGAACAACATAATAGAAAATGCAAGTAATCTTTACGTTATATCCATTAGTACATAGTGCTTAGAATATGCATTTAGAAAAGCTAACCAGTCCTACTCTGCCCCTAATGTTCTTGTACTATGGACTGCAAATATTAGAAATCCAGTTACTGTATTTCTTCAATCTGATATAGGGAAAATATGAATTTTAGCTTAGAAGAACTAATTTTCTTCTCAAACACATTTTAACTTTGAAATCTTAGGAAAAATTCATATGGAAAATTTGATCCACCTTAACAGGAAAAACTCCTCATACTATAACTTAATGACCAGGAAAGAAGAAATAAGAGATTAAATGGCAAAGAAATAATGTTAACTTACTTCTTATACTATACATATAATATTAATTTAAAAGAAATCTCAAAAAAAGATATTTTACACATCTTTATCTTTATTATCTAAGTAGTCAAACACAACTTAGTCCCTGCACACAAATCATGTTTTTTGAAAATTGAATGGAATTCACAATTATGAATTTTATTGCACAAGTCCACACTATAGCTAAGTTCAAATTTTTGTATTCCATTGTGTACAGCACATTTTGTCACTATAGCCAATGGAACACTGTTTAACATGTAATACACAGTCGGACAGTGCCTTTGTCTTACTGAACAGATGTACAACAATAATGAGGTTAAACAACAGCACATAAATGCCAGGTGTCCATTTGACCTGAGATTTGACAGCATATAGTTGTGCAGCAAGGAAAGGGAAGCCCTACATCATGGTATTTTATGTATGCATGACTCAGTCTCCTCTTCTGAAAATCAGGGACTGCATTCTGGGAAGGAGTGAACCAACACAAGACAGCAGGACAACAAGCATTTTTTTTAAGCAAACTATGCTACAAGAAAAGATAAAACCAAGGTCAAAAGATAAATACAATACTTTAAAAAGACGCATTTAGATACAAGTGTGTGGGGAAAGAAAAAAGTGATCAAACATTTCAGGGACAACTTAAGACTTTGAAATAACCTGAATACTGGCTACTGGCATGCCAAAGGAAATTTACAATAGTTAAACATTTGTTTTTATCACACATCAGGAATGAATAAAAAAGGCTAAAAATGTGTAGAGTTTAAATGAGATCTCATCTGATGTATCACTACAATGAAATGAGTGCAGTTCAGACAAAAGGGAGCAAGTGTGCTTTCAGGTGAATACCACCTTGCCAGAAAAATGTGCCTAAAAGCAGATTAAGACATTTAGTCTCATGAAGCAAGACAACAGACAAGACAAAAAATCCCCACACCTTGTATTCTATATGTCTATTTATATATATACACACACATATATACATATTCATGTATGTATGTCTGTTGTGTGTATATAAACACATAGATGGATGTATGCCTATGTGCACATACAGGTAGACAATCAGTTTGAAATGTTCAATTGTGAGTATACAGAACTGTAATGTTGAAAAATGAATAATTATTATTTTGAACATTTTCATTGTTTTCTGCAAAAAAACATTTTAGATTTAAAACTGCTGGCCCAGTGTATTAAAACACATAATACACATCAAAGTAATACCATCAAAAATTAGCATATGCAGTCAAGACGCAAATGCCTGATATAAAAGATACTTAGAAGGAGACTAATTATCTGAAAACTGAATCAAGAGTTTTTCAACCCCAGCCTACCCAAGAAATGCATATACCAGTACAGAAATCCCCATCTAGGTCAAGCCTCTATCAGCAAAAGGGTTCTACTGACTCTGGAGTTCCTAGTAATTATTCAATGAAAATAACATATACCAACAAAAGCACTTTACATTTTGAGTTACATAAACTGGGGGCTTTTCTTCTTATATAACAAAAAAAGTTTTCTGTGAGCCCTGCGATTAATGGCAATTGTTTCTTAAAATAGTATGCCTTTTATTCCCTAGATTCAGGTTCTGTGCCATATCTATTTCTTCCCCTATTTCCACCACACTAATGGCAGGAAACAGTGTGTGGTATGGCTGATCTATGGTTGTACATAATCTAATTTTGACATTTGGTTAATTCTCAAAAAAAAAAAGTCCTTAATGGCCTATTTTTTCTTACATTTTCATTAATGAGAGGCACTAACTGACACTCCTCTACTATGCTGACAATACAAATTTGCAGAATCCTAAAACCCTTTGTCTTTCCTCAAAATGGGTTGAAATTGACTGGATTAATACACTTTAGAGGTTATAGTCAGAGAACACAATTGGGTAAGTTGGGGGGTTTTTTGCAATTGCAGGATTCAAGATCAAGCTTTGAATTTCAGCAAAAGCATCCATATCACATGTGCTCTTAACCTTAAATTGTAATATTCGTCTGTCCTTAGACATCAAAACCAGTTAATATCAACCTTAAAGTTAGTCCCCTAGACTATCTTTACAGTAAATGGGAAGAATTAGTGTTTTAAGGTGAGCTGTGGCTTACCTCACAGCAATGCAGGTATCTAACCTGATCTTCTGAGTCATGGTCCTGAAGTTTTCTTGAAACATCTCTGTAGATAATTAAATTTAGATGAGAAAAAAAACCTCTTTGGAGATTGTTTCAGGTAGAGACTATATTAATTTACATATGTAGTAGGAATACTTTAGTAACAGTTGAGTCTTTAGATGTGTTTAAGTTAATGAATCTTCATTTTATCAAAACTTGGAAAACCCATTTTGAAGTATTTCGTATCTAGCAACATGATTGATCCAGTCTGGAAAACTGAGGTTTTAATATGCAAGTAGTTGAAATTCAGAACTTGTCTCATTTAGTATAAAAAATGTCAAAAATCTTAAGTTATCATAGGATTTAAAAAACCAAATAAATCCTTCAAATCCTGCATTTAAAATACAACAAAATTTAAATATTGTATTCCAGAAGTTGAACATGTACTTCTTTTTAAAAGTGAATATAACACTTCTACTTAAGAAGGATCCCCGCTTAGAAGTGAACTATGTCCAGTCATTCTGAATGACTGTACTTAATTTAAAAACAAACCAAAATGCCCCAACAAATTCAGTCTGTAGATTTTAAATTGATATAGATCAATATTTTAAAATTTGAGGAAAAAATTGCAGCATAGTAGATATCTAAGCAGGAAAGAATTCAAAATATCATCTGTCAAGTGAGAAGACAGATTTTTATTTCTTATTTTCCTCTAGGAAAGGTACGATAGCTAATCACAGAAAGTGAAGCCGTGTTAACAGGGACTTGAAGCACCTCATGAAATTGCATTGCAGAGTTCTGTTCCTGAACTGTAAGAAACCTAACCTGTCTCCTCAGCCCCCATGAAATCTCTTTATGTAGCAAATATGCAACATTTAAATTGGCTTCAGAATGGCAACAAGGTTATGATGCAGATTTTAGACCTTGTTTTGACTTTATTTCGTAGGAGCTGTCAACCAACCTTCAGAACAAAGTTGTGTGCCTACTGGGTGTCTGTTTTCTTTGCCAAATCACAACTACAGGATGTGAAAAGACTAAGTTCAGATATCTAAATATTTATAAACTTCCAAAACTGGCAATCAAATACTTTTCAAAACATTATTTAACTGCTAACAATGTTTCTTCAGGCAGGAAAATGTGTGAGCTCCAACCAGGTACATTTTTCTCATTTACTGATTCAGCACTGGTTTCCTCTGCAATTTCTCAGTTATAAGCTATGAAATGCAAAGGTGGACTGGCATAAAATCCATAGTGTAGTTTTAATCTAATGTGTAAGATATGTATATTTAAAATTTAAAACAATGAGAGGTGATAGTCTCAAGTGGCCAATATTACTGTCTGCTCTCAATTTCTTCATTTATGTTTATTTCAATATGATATTTCCCCATCTACCTTACTTCTACATCTACTTCCAACAGTTCTGGAAATATTTCAACTGGTTGTATGTGGTTTTAGGCAGTTTTCACCTTGTCTTTCCATATTGTATATTCAACTATTAAACACACCTCAGCTGTCCATGCTATTCTAGCCTTTAGTATTTACACCGCAATCATGTTACTATTTTTTCTTCACTTTATTTTGAAGTTCAATACTGCTATTCATACTTGCAGCATAAGAGATGGGATATGGCACCTTTCTACTTTAAATTCTTGCTCATACATTTTTACCACACCAGTATGCTACTTGCAATACTCCTCATTTTCTTTCACAACCCATCCTGTCTATATATGCGGTCTGGTGCCAGTTTGTCAGTGAACATACAAAATAAGACATCCAGATGACTCCTGCTAAATTCAATACAGAGTAACACACCATCCATTGAAAAGATACTCTTTAACAGAATATACAAAAAATTCTTTTCCGTAACTAAACTTAATGTAGCGACTTTTCTCTTGACTAGAGGTCATGAACCACCCAGCAACATAATCACAATACTTTTTAACAGGAACTCTAAATCAAACTGGTTTTTTCCTCTTCAGTCCCTCCTCATATCTTAATAGAAAAATCATGCTTAACAAGACAGACTACATGGAATATTTTAGCTTGATTAACATAAGTTAGTCATCAGTAATGATAACTAGAGTTATAATGGAATGTGTTAAAATGAACATTAGATTAGGTAATTCCCATTGCTGTTAAATTTAACGAAGTGGTCAGCATGGTTAAATTGAGTTATAATGATATGAAGAGTGTTTTTTATACTCTCAATCACATTGATAGCACTCAATCATAACTGAGAAGAACCTGAACTAGCTGTGAGAGAAGGGAGAGTAACATCCTTCCTGTGGATTTCATGAAGAATTTGCAAAGGAAAACCATTTTGAAAGGATCACATGTTGGATAAAAATAGGGGGAAAAAATCTTTCCATTTTTCTAAGAGTGAAAATGAAGGCTGAAATGAAGCTGTGCAAATACATGCAAAGTGACATGCAGTAAGGGCAAAACTATCGTAAACACAGTAAACACTGTGAACAGTTCCACCCTTCTTTCAGTGTGATTGCACAGATGTAGCATTGTGCTCACTTCCTGCCTTAATTATACAGTGAGAGCAACAATAACTAAGGAAAATATTATTTCCTACACAATTCTGTTAATCTGGAGGTATAAACTGGTTAAAAATTACTTTCCATGCCTTCAGTAGTAAATAATTGAAGATCCTGTTTATCAGACAGATAACACCTTCTTTGAAAATTTGCAAACTGACCCTTGATGTAGCCAAGATGAGATGGCGTATATCTGTCCCTTAAACACAGCATTTATTGAATTGTTCAAATGTCTATAGCTAAGAAGAAGAAATTAAGTTGAAAAGACAGAATTTTAATTCTGTAAACCACAATTCTGGTAATTCTTCAAAAATACCAGGATGTCTGTTCTGCCTGATTGCCCTCTTTCCTTTTACATTGCTTTTCCTGCTTATATAATTCAGAACAGAACTGTAAGAAAACACAATCATCTCTACAGAGTCAACTGCCCTCAGTTGCAATAGGCTTGGATTGATTCTAATGTTATGAACTGAAGGGTTTGTCCTTTCTTTGATTCCAGTTCCAGTAAAGAAAATACTATCCAGAGGAAAGAAACAATTAGAATTTAACTACATGAATATTCACGTTTTAAAATGTTTGTTTCTAGATACTTCTTCTTCCTCTGAGTATTGAAAGAAAACCAGCAGTCTATCTAACCTGAATCTTCTTCACTTACAGATGAAAAGTGTACTGCTGTTTTCAGTCAATAAATCATAAAGCATATTTTCATCTGAATGTTAGGGGAGACCATTGCCTTTTTGGCTTACTATTTCATGCTACATTTCTGACCATCAGAGATACTGAAGTCAGAGATTACTCAGCCTAAATTCAGCAGTGCTGTTGGCAGTGTTGGAACGCTTCGATGAATTTAGATCTCACTTTCCACAATAATCCATTAGAGTCCATTTTTGTTATGACTCCAGGGTGTATCTTGAAGCTCATATTTCTTTTCTAGAGGTGCCAGTAAAATGAAGCTTCCCTTTTGTAACCTAGGCTTTTAATCGAAATCTTGAAGGCAAGCTGATTGTTTCTGTTACCAAGGAGAAGCTGGTGATGGTGTCAGACATCTGTGAAGCAGCTCTATTTCTGTTAAAATAGTGCACAGCATTACTTTTCCTGAGCACACCCAAAAGCTCCAATACATTGACAACAGTTTGTGAGCTTATGATGCTTGCTTATAACATGTTTCCAAATGGGTATTTATAACAATACAACAAAATAATTTGAGATATGTCTTTCTTCCCTTTGGTGCACAGCAATTTGCATTTTAGAAGCAAAAAGAGGGGGAAAGATTTGTGTCATTTCCCTATAAATTTCACACACTACCACTGTGATTACATTTTCACTCAACTCATATATAAGAACACCTATAATGTAGTAAATTCCATATAACTAATATACAGCTTTTCTCCCATTTAGCATTCTCAGATTTGGACAACAGAGGTGACTTCCTCAAATGTACTAGAGAAAACTGAATCTATTTATATATGTTTTTTTATATTTAATACCCATTTCACCCAATGACATTTGATTTGGAGATATATCACAATCTCTAAATACATGCTTCCAAGTAATATGTCTCTTCTACCACTCTCAGATTGCAATGAGTAGTAATTATAGCACTATGTAATTAGACAACATTTTACTAAGATCTAACTGTTTGCAGCAGTATTATTGCTATTAGTTAGCTGATCACATATTGCAACTTAAAACCGTACTTAGTCTCTGCAGTAAATGGCAGATAATAACAGCTTGGGGAATCTCAGTCAGACTGTCAGACTTGTAGCTACTCATGAAATGGCTAGATACAGTACTTACACTCTTGGAGACTTTGTTTGACACAGGTATTACATTAGAGGAGGGAAAAGAAAACTGGTTATAAAACCTTTAATGTGCAGCCAAAATACCCTAAGAAACATACTGGATAAAAAATGACTATATTATTTGATTAGGTATTACTTACCATTCTGTGGAAATAAGACAACTGTGATTTTCACTGAATCATTGTCTTCCAGAAAAGGTGAATCTTCAGTCATAGGCCAACTTGTGAAGAGGGCTTTAAACTAAAGTTTCCAAAGGAAGGGAATCTCTGCTCATCCTACTCCAGGCAGTCAGATGCCTGTGCCAGCAGGATATGCCCATAGCCTGGAATGGGATCACAGATCAGCAGGAGAGTATCTGAGAAGCAGCACAAAGGAATTCCAGCCACTCCAGAGAGTAAGTTGTCAGAAGTCAAACTCATATGTCTCTATGAAATGGCACATAACATGAGAAAGAAACAACAGGAGTTAGCTTCCATAGGTGTGATGGCGATAAAAGGCGACCAGAGAAAATGTGGGCACTCTCTGGTAGGAAATGGGAGACATGGTTACTCAGTATATGGAGATGCCTTTTTCCCCTCAGTCTTCATCAGCAAATGCTTCAGCATCACCGTTCAAGTCACAAAAGGCAAAAGCAGGGACTGAGAGAATAGAGAACCACCCATGGTAGGAGAAGATCTGTTTCGAGACCATTTAAGGAACATGAAGGTGCACAAATCCATGGGAACTGATGAGGTGCATCTGTGGGTCCTGAGGGAACTGGCAGATGAATTTGACACTCTCCATCATCTTTGAGAAGTCACGGCAGTTCTGTGAAGTTCCTACTGACTAGAAAAGGGGAAGCATACACTATGTTTTTAAAAGGCAGAAAATGAAAGATGCAGGGAACTGCAGACCATTCAGGTTCACCTCTGTGTCTTTCAAGATCATGGAGCAGATACTCTTGGAAACCAAGGCAACCATATACCAGACTGTATTAAAATAAGCATGATCAGCAGGTCGGGGGAGGTGATTCTCACCCTCTACTATGCTTTTGGTAAAGAATCACAGTGAATAAACCAAGTAAAAAAAGTGAATGTATATATTGAGCCAGTTTTCTGTCCATAGAGCTTTCCTGAATGTCTGTGGAGTTTTCCCGAGTAGAGCTGGGTAACAGCACAGAACTCTCAGTTCTAAATAACTCAGCCAAAGGGAGGATACATGCAGCCATCTGTGTTTGTGACAGATGTCAATGTTCATAGCAATGTTTTGGGATTTCTTTTATTATAAACACAAGTCAGTTCTACGTTCAACCTACAAGAAGACATCAAGAGAAATCGGTTTCTTGAGGCAAATCATATTTCTGCCTAGCACTACCTAATAGGAAGATGCAGAGGGGATGGAGCCAGGCTGTCCTCAGAGGAGCAGGGCATAAGGACAAGTCATGAGGTAAAAGTTGAGACATGGGAAATTACAAGTAAATATAAGAAAAAGGAAAAAATTACCATAAAGTTGGTCAAACACAGGAAGTAGCTGCTCAGAGGAGTCAAAGAATCCATGTTCCTGAAGATACTGACTTCTTGATTGTACAAGGCCATGACTAACCTTCCCTTACTAGATTTGTTTGGAGCAGGAGGCTGCACTAGATAATGTCTAGAGGTCACTTCCAATCTGGATAAATCTATAACTGTGCTATGGACACCATAAATAATAGCTTGAAGAGTAGCTACTACAGGAAAGCATTTAATCTGTGGTTCCATAAGGCTTGACATCCAGTTTGTATGTGGCTATGTCTACTGCTACTCCAGGCTGTGTTCTGTGTAGACAAAAGTGGGACTGATTAGACATCTCTATTTATCACAATTAGCTGAACATAGCTCAGAAGTTACTCTATGACAAAATGAACACAGAAAACCATGTTAGAGAAAGTTTGGGGAAAATTTATCTTACTCATGCACACTCTAAATCATTTTAAAGACCATTCTATCAAAGCTTTGCCAATAGTTTTGTTGCTCCTAAGTACCTCTGTAGTTTCTATAAGAAACTGCTCAACCAGCCCTCCTGAATCTATGTCCCAAGCAAACCCTCAGGGCATTTTACAATTTAGGTGCATATACAGGCAATAGTTTGCCTTCCTGTGAGCAGTCAAACGGTGAAGCTGAACAAATGAGAATTTCTTTGCATTAAAGCAGTTAGTCATAAGCATTCTATTAGCCTAATATAACTTTATAAATGTATCCACATGCTAAACATAAGAGTTTTCTATTGATCCTGTAAGCATTGCACTGTCAGTTGCAACATGGACTGAATTAAATGATTTATCTGAAAAAGGGAGTTCAGATGCTCTAGAAAGTATGTCCCTGTGGTAAAATCCATAAGGAATGTTTGTACTTCAGATAATCCTCTCCATTCCCATAGATGTTAAAATTTGCAGCAAAGAGAAATAAATGAGCATGATGTGTTAAGTGCCACAAGCAGGCTGGGTTTGATTTATTCCTCCCCTCCCTTCATCTTCCTTTCTGACTTCTCTCTGGGTAACAGCTGCAGTCCCAGATGATGTACTATTGGTGCTGTGCCTAACAGAGCTCTCTCAAATGCTCTGTAAGGACAGGAAAGCTGTCTGCAGGAGTCATGAACAGATGATCCATGGCATAATGTTCACTCTTGAGGCTGACAGTGCAAAGTAGATAAATGAACCATGTGCCCATTAAGTTCTTACTTTTGCTTATGTTTATACTTTACTTTCCTGATGTTTTTATGGTGTTCTGATGCTGCCACATACAGGTATAAGAGTGCTAGTATATTCAGACGCTCTCCTTTTGACTCCAGTTATCCCACTTACAATTTCTGTTTTGATTTTTCCTGACACAAGTTCTCCATGTTTCTTTATTAACAGATTATCAAATACCCATAAGTTTATATATACACACATATTAGTGAATCAATGCAAGCTGCAGCTGGGCTGCGCTAATGATTAAAACTTGTTAAAGTCCCCAGAAAATATGATTTAATATATGATTTGCTATTGAGGTGTAGAATAGCAGTAGTTGTTAATTTATCCTCCAAGCAGTGTGAGTGAAATTGTTCTAAGCATTATGATTAGATATTTTCTAGCACAATCTGTTGGCTAGCCTCCAGCTACCAGAACAAGGGAAATGGCAGCAAACTGATCTGCTAGCCTGCAGCCTGACCTTTCATTCAGAGAAACCCAGAACATCAGTCCTGCATTTTTAGCCAATTTCAGTTCTAAATCTGCCCTGGTTTTTAAGTATACAACTGAACAAAGAAGACTGGCCCAGTTAGTTTAGGGTTTCAGTTTTGATAAATGACCTTTGTTGATACAGAAAATAAAGACAAAAAAAAGTGCCAAGTATTCTTCCATTCAAACTCTGTGCTTTCTATGTTGCCATAGCTTCGGAACCCCTCTCAATTAACTAGCAGTACTACATCGTAATTTTTAACTTAACCTCAATTTTTGGTTGTTTGCTTGCTTGAGTTCAGAGGCCAGAAGAGCCTCGAAGCTTATTGTCTAGGTAAGCTTTAAAGGCAAAATGAAATTCATGGAAAATAGTTTTCAGAGCAAGAAGTATTTTTATTAAAACATGAAAAATCTTTGAATCCTGAGATCTGGCTAAACAGCTCAATGTTTTGGGTTCTCTTTATTTCTTTATTTTTAAGAGGTGGGTAGGTTCCATTTAACTTGATGATTCAAAGAATGAGGAATCTATTTTAATAAAACCTAAAAATTTACTTAAGTTTTTGAAAAATTAAATAGTGATCTACCTTTCTAATTAAAAAGTTTATATTTTCAAATAAAAATTTGTAACAAAATCATATTTCAAATTATCTGAAGACTGTGCTTTAAGCAACTGAAAGATACTCTAAAAAGTCTGATATTTTAAACAAATGAAATCTTACTTTTTTCATTACAAAACTTTTTTTTAATATTGGAGATTATTGTTTATTTCCACATTTAAAAAGCTGATTATGTCAAGAAGAGATGTAAGTTTTGAGATTTATTATACTGAGTAACTAATTTACAGCAACAATCCTGTCCACAAAAATTATTCAAAAGAATTAACCATTCTTTCACAGAATAAAAGCATAATACAAAGAACTTAGTGATGCATTATTGATGAAGGAAATGGATGTTTCTCCCTCAAGCACTGGACTTTTTTTTTACAAATAAATCTTTAAAAATTGTCAAATATATCCTATTCATGTCACCTTCCTGTACATTCTCACTAGCTTTCTATCAATCTATTTTATTTCCTTATCACATCTGCTTAAGAAGATTTACTTTAGGAAACTTGTTAGCAGCTACACATATTTTTCAGACATATAAGAATGTTTCTGTTAATAAAGTGTGCTAGCAGTTTTTGCTGCACTATAGATTGAATGAATCACAATTCTTTTTTACCTTCTGGTTAACCTTCAATGATATCCATTAAATAACTACTTTCTTTCTCATCTCATGTTAAGGAATGTAACTGAGAGGATATGATGGAACTAGTTTTAGTTCAACTAAAATGTCAGCAAAAAGTATGTAGACTGTCATATTTGATGTAAAAACAAGCACCTGGTCTGTAGGAGATTGGGGACTTTGAAGCAACTTAAATCAGGTCTAGTAACAGATATAAAATATTTAAATTTAAGACTTTTATTTTTCCCTGCTGAAATACTTTCATTTTTTCATGGAATAATGAACTATCCTTTTGTCTACAGTAAGAGAGGCTGTCCCTCACTGACTATAGCATTCACATGAAAAAGAAAACTACAACACCTGTCTATTTCAGCAATGATTGAATATAATCAATTCACTACAAAAACAAACATGCAAACAAACAACTGTTGCAAGATGAGAATTAGAACTCTATGCCAAAATGCTCTACAGCCTTGTGGCTAAGATTATGTTCTTAACAAATAAGGGTTTGATTTCCTTAAGAGAGAATTTGAGCCCAAAGTCTTTCTCTTTACATCCCAGAGGTTAGAGGACTTCTCCGTAATTGATGTCATGAGCTTTCTCCTGTTGCACTTGAGAAGAACAATTAACCTGACTTAGGCACATATTCAAGGACAAAATTTAGTCCTGGATCCCAAATGGAGGCAGGTGGTATCTGTTGATTTAGGTAGGCAACATGCTGTTAGTTCTCTTAGAAAAATCTCATGTGATGAGTTTGCTTTTCAGAAGCTTCTGTAATTTATTTACATTCCCATTGCTGATTGTAGATTCCCTTGTTTTAAGTGGTGTGAAAAGGAGGAAAAGAATTTTTTTGACAATGTTATGTTCACTCTTCACTGTAGTAATGTGATACCATATAAATGAAACTTGTTCACACACCTCTGTTTAGCATTTTCTACTTCCTAGACAAAACATCTAAATTATTGAAAACCATAAAAATTTTTTAGACTTGTAAAATACACAGTATATTTTGAGTTCCATGTATGAATTTCCATGTAAGAATGTCTCTCAGATTTTGGGCATCTGATACAGAGGCTCACTCTGACCTCCTTGTGACTCTCACCTAGAGCCTTTTGCAAGTAATGTTATTGTCACCAGTAGGCCTAGCCCAAGAAAGGAAAAGAACAGTATAGAATGTAAAAGCAGGTAGGAGAATGTACTCCAAATGAGTTTTTAAAGAGACAATTTAAAATTTACAAAATCCCTTTGATGGAAGAGGGTTGTTAATTTTTTTTCCCTTTGCTACATTAATGTTAACTATCTTTCCAAAAATAATAGTAATGCTAAGAACAGAAATACATGAGAATATACTATACACCATATTTCCATATCTAGTGGCCTCAGAATCTGATATTGGTTTCTAAATTGAATCTGTGTAGCACAGTGATGCATAAAGACCAAAACAGAAATTACACAACAATATGACAATATTCACTCAACTTGTCTTAAGGTAAACTAAATCTAGAAAGATGAGCAAATATATTTAACAATGAACAAAATTCCCAGTCCCTTTGTAAGTCACTATAAGATTTATAAAAAATCCTAAACCCAAGTGCATAACCATCACCAATCTCTTCAGAAAATACTTCATTTCAGTTTTGGAAGGATCATTTTCTGCTTTTAAAACATCATTATTTTGCTTTTCTTAGAGTGGCAAGCTGTTGCAGGGCAGATAGAGAGCATGTTACTCATTAAAGACACTTGATGGTCACATCATGGTCACATGTAGGCACAAAATTTTAAGTACTTGCATTTCATCAAGCATTGTTTTTAGGCATAACAGCCCTTCATTCCAGCACTTCAAAAGGCAGTTTTTCATTCCATGCTGTGTGAACAAATGTTCTTGTCCAAAACAGCCACTGGCAAGTTTTGGGACTGTGGTGCAACACATCAATGGTTTAGTTAAAAGTCCTCATCCATTATGCCCAGTGTTACCCTGGGACAATTACTGATGCAACAACAGCTTAAAATTTTGTTCTCACTCTTCCTATGTAACATCAAAGTATTAATTTAAAACCGCAATATATTGACAATGTCCAGGGCAGAGCAGGTTAATTTGAAATTAGCAAATCAACTTACATTACCTAAGGACAGAGGTCTGATATTCCTGGAATGAGAAAATTGTCTTGCATTAGTCAGGTCTTCAGACAACGCTGTATCTCAGATTTTTACTTCTCTGTAAATGGATCATCACTAACTTAGAAATCATTGTCAAGATAAGAAGGATGTGGATCTCTTGGAGCAAGTCCAGAGGAGAACCACGATGATCAGTGTTGGAACATCTCTCCTATGAAGACAGGCGGAGAGAGTGATGTTGTTCAGCCTGGAGAAGGCTCCAGGGAGACCTTTGAGCAGCCTTCCAATACCTAAAGGGTATTGCTAAGGTAAGGTAAGACATCTGGAGAGGGACTTTTTAGAAGGGCATGTAGGGATAGGACAAAGAGCAATGTATTCAAACTGAAAAAGGTTTAGATTAAATATTAGTAGGAAGTTCTTGACTGAGGGAGGCAGGGGAGGCAGGGGTGGGTAGCAATGAGGCAGTGGAACAGGTTGCCCAGAGAGGTTGAGGATGCCTCATTCCTGGAAGTGTTCAAAGCCAGTTTGGATGGAGCTCTAAGCAACTGGTCTAGTAGAAGGTGCCTCTGCCCATGGTAGCAGAGTTGGAACTAGGTGAAATTTAAGGTCTCATCCACACAGGACCCTTCAGTTTGATTCTGTGACAGTAAACACTGAATAGCTAGTTTGCTCCTTCCAGGTCACTTTACAAAAAAATAACTAATTGAGCACAGTTTACAGAGTTGACATGATGGTTTTTAAAATCTGTGTAATGCTTCTGCACATAAGCTAAAAAGGCATATTTGTTCATAATCTTGGTATTATGGATGAGGCAGGAACATTACAATCTATTACCTATAATCTCTTTTGCCCTTGTGTGGAGAGTCTCAATTCTTATCCAAAATATATTGTCCTTACACAGTAGGTGTGGGAGTATAAATTATACCATTGTTACACTTAGGATGCATGTGATCCAACAAGTATTTCATTTCAGTTTCAGATCCTCTCTATTGCACCACACTATTACACTCCTACAAAATGAACAAATGAAATCATTGAAGAGTACAGCCTTTTTATAATCATTTATTTGTTAATTAAATTACTGCAGTAACTGCTTACTTAATTACATTCTTCCATCTACATTATTCTTTGTTATAAAGATTTCTTCCAACTACACTAGCAGTTATGTGTGGACAACTTTCTAAATAATCATTCTGTAAATAATGTAGTATGGTATGAGCTGAAGCAACTTCAGAGAAAAACAAAAGAATTGTATTTACTAGACAGAAATCCAGAAGAATAAATGTTCCTTCTTTCTCATACTTCTGTGAAAGAGGTAACTGCCACCTGTTCAGACTTAGTGACTACTCTGCCTATCAAGGAACTGAATACAATCTTCAACCTGCCAGCAGGCCTCTTTCATGACCCAGTGTGATGGTACTCTGATAATTTTTTTTCAAAGGTCTCTTTTCTGTCACTGAGGCTGACTTAGCTCCTCAGCATCATCCAGCCAGGAAACAAGAATGCCAAAGAAGTAAGATACTGTTACAAAATTTCTTCATCTTCCTTTTTAAATTCCTGAGGACACAAGCACTGACCCAAATATTTGTGACTGACCTTCTTCCCACAGCAATGAGCTGCAGAAACATCTGCAGTGAGACAAGTGTTGAACAGAAATTAGAATCAAGTTGTGAAGCCTCTTAACATGAGCCTTACGTGTTTCTCTATTCCTCAGACTAAGTCTGAATTTGAGATCTAAGCTCTCATCTCGAGATGAACATCCTAACATGAGATTTTGCTATGCAGGAGATTTGGCTGTTTCGAGATGAAGCTGTCCCTATCTGTAAAATTAACAAGTATTCCTGGAAGAGAGAGAAATCATTACTCCAGTGAATTTTTGCTTATGTGAAGCATAACATTGCCATAAAAAAAGATAAAAAGTGTTTGCTGTGTTGTTTGGAGTTTTTTTCTATAAAGTCTTTTAATCAGAGGGTGATTACCAGGAACAGGAATTAGAGACATAGTCTTAACTCTGAAAGTTGCAGTGCTTTAATCCAGGAGATCTCAGCTGGAAGATTGCTCCCTCTTGCATCAGTCTCGTTCTACTTTTTCTTCTTGCTTTTTAGTATTACCCACACACAGAAACCACCAAAATACCTGAAGGGAAAAGGAAATGTAGTTTAAAAAAAAAAAGTTGGATTAAAGATGTACAGTCAAATAAGACAAAGAAGAAAAACAG
Source organism: Pithys albifrons albifrons (assembly GCF_047495875.1). NCBI lineage: Eukaryota > Metazoa > Chordata > Aves > Passeriformes > Thamnophilidae > Pithys > Pithys albifrons. The sequence continues at coordinate 71,086,547 of NC_092461.1, forward strand.
GGAAAGGGAGGATTTGCAGAAGGGTTTTCATAGTCTTCCAAAGCCTTCTGAAAATGTCAGAAAGAGTGAGCATAACTTCAAACACAATAACAAAGACGAAAATTAATCACTGAATTTCTTCCACCTAAAAAGACAAATTTGGGGTTTATACATCATTAATTATCACTGTAGTGTATAGAAATGGCAACTTAATCTCCTATGTTGCTAAGAAAACAATGGAAAATCCTTCACCCTGGGACAAAAGATGACTACTACCTTGGCTAAGTCTAAGCAAGGAATTTAGGAAACTTAAAACGAGTTTTCTTGAATCTTACATTATCAATTTAAAGATGAAGATATTGTTCAACAAGAGTAAGCAGATTTCCGACTTGCCAAATCAAAAGCTTTAACAGACAGGTATGCTCTATGAATGAAGTGAGATAGAAGGGTACATAACAGAATGAATGATGATTGCTCTGTTGGAAATCTAAATTACTACTTGCAACCTAGAGATCAGGGAATAAGTGGGCGTGTTGGAAATCTGTTTGTGTTAAAGCCTGTGTAGGTAATACCAAGGCAATTTTGTAGTCAAAGGATTTCAGTTTTCATTGTTGCTATTCTACACTCTCTGATTTGCTTTAAACACACACACAAAAATGTACAGTTTAAAGGAGGCCTTTTATTTGACCAGTCTGATGGAAGATCATGCTATTCACTTTGCTAGATGCCAGAACCAATAAACAAGAGCACCCTGAAACATTAAAATAATCACCCTAGGACACTGAATTTTAGAGTTATTTATATTGGCTAGCTACAGAACATGCAATGAGTAAATATATACTAAAGAACAAGAATCTTTCATGTGAAGATTTTCACAGTTCAACAGGATAAATGACATTCTGAATGGAAACTGAATTAATACAAACACAGTATAGTCAAGGTAGCTCAGCTATTTATTTAACATTTTCAGGAAGAGTAAATGAAGAATGTGACCTTTAACGTTGCAGATCCAGAACAGACCCTCTAGGCATGTGATTTTTATTTATTATATTCTTCTTAGACTCAGAATATCTTTTGAAATACTTCTCCACTCTTATTTACTAATTAGCTATAGTTAAGAGAAACATAAAGAACTGAGCATTTTAAATGCTCCCAAGCTATTGTCTTGCATAGAGACCTCCATCTGCAGCCAGCTATATATCCATTAGATCTGTTGGGTGAGTTTCTGTATACCAGATGAATTTGAGTGGCTTGCTGTCTGCACTTGAATCATAAAGTGCAACTGTTTTATCTGTTGGGGTCACCCTTTGCAGGGTTAAGGGGAGTGCATTAATGATGCACTCAGAAGAGATCAGGCACAGCAGCATCAGAAGGCTTTATCAGAAGGCTAGAGTCTAGAGCTTAGAGTTTATTTTTAGTTACAGCTTCACTTTTTATATACTCTTGAATCCATATGTCATGACACTATTAGTTAGTCAGTTTGCTTAACATACATGGAAACATTTTACTGGTTACGAAGTATCCCACATTCTACTGGTGGCTCTTGCTCCTTAAGGGTGCATTCATCAGTTATGTCAGACTTTAGGCAATACACACACACACTGTCACCCCCCACATTTATCCATTTATAACCTTTGATTAATCTTGCTGAGATGATCTTTTGAGCCTATTCATCCCCTCAGGTATAGCTACCATAATAAAACTTAGCAATTGACAGACTAAGAATGCTGGGGCTAATCATCCTGGAGAAGAGCAGGTTGGGTGAAGACCTCATAGCAACCTTCCAGTACCTAAAGGAGGCCTACGGTGATGCCAGAGAGGGACTCTTCATCAGGAACTGTAGTGATAGGACAAGGAGGAATGGGTACAAACCGAGAGAGTGAAAATTTAGGTTAGATATACGGTAGAAATTCCCTACTGTCAGAGTAGAAAACACTGTCACAGGCTGCCCAGAAAAGTTGTGGATAACCCATCCCTGTCACTGTCCAAGGCCAGGGTGGATGGGACATTGAGCAATGTAGTCTAGTGGGAAGAGTTCTTGCCTGCGGTAGCAGTGTTGGAACTAGCTGATATTTTTGGTCCCTTCTAACCCAAATCACTGTATTATTCTGATTCTACAATTTTGCTTTACACTCAGACTTAAAGTTTAACTTTTAGTTTCAGAAATATTGCCACTTGACAAATCAAAATAGTGTCTTTCAAATTAAAAAAAAAAAAAAAGTAAAACAAAACCTATAGGAAAAAACTTCCAGTTATGGTTCTAAATGTAAAGTCAGGAGTGGGTGCAATTCCCATGTCAATTAAGACATGATAAGAATTAGTACTGTGTGCAGATTTAAAGGTAAACCAGCAGGAGAAATGAACACAACATAAAAGAGATTATAAGTCAGAGTTACAATTTAATAACAATACTACAATAAATGCAATGGCACAAAGAGAAATAATTGTTTTTTACCCACAAAACCCCAGAAATATAATCCAGCACCCTGGGGCACAAGCACAAAGGGGTTTGTTAGCCCCTCTGTTGAACCCTGTGTGGTTCCTCCAAGTCCAAAGTAAAAGTCCAAATTGGAAAATCTGTTGGTGCAGCTGACAGTTGCAGTCTGGTGGAGAGTGGTGGTCACAGGCTGATTGAAAGTGGTGGTCTCCTGCTGTCGAGGTTTTGGTCCTCCTCTCAATCTGACGACTGACCCCTGAGAGATTATAAAAAGGCTTTTTAGATGTATTCTTCCGTGGAGCTTCTGCAGGGTTCTTCTCTCGCTTTTGCACCAGCTCAAGGTCTCTAGACAAATTCCATTCTTTTCTTAGAAGCTGGCACCTGCAAAATTGCTTTTGGTTCTCTAATCTGAAAATGTATGTGTTCCAACAGTAAACTAGAGCAAGAAGCAACTTGGAGGGCAGTTTTTGTCATAACTTTAATGTTTCAGATGCAATCTTTTTTCCTCACAGCCTATCAGTGTAGATGGCAGGCATTACAGTCTTTTAAAGGAACTAAAGGCTTTACAAAAACAAAAACAAATAGAGGGGGGGAAAAAAGGTGCTCTGGGAGGAAAGAGGTGTTTTGGCAAGAACAAATTTTTGACACAAAGAATAAAAAAGGTCTGGTGAGCAGATGGAAACCAGTTAAGCTTCACACATGATTGTTAGTGTGGAAAGATGTCAAGGAAAGCTGCCACAAAATCATTGCCAGAAAAATCCACTTTGGTGAACAAAGCATGTAGGTTCTATCAAAAGGTCATAAATTTTATCCCAGCATTTAGTTGTTCAATGAACTGATTACTGTAGCACATTTTAACTAAAAAAAAAAAATTAGGTCAAGTAAGGAGAAAGGAAATCCCTGAAATCCTTGACTATAAATGTGTCCTATATAACCTACTAGGGAAAAATTATTTAAAGATCATTCAACTTAAACTCTTCAGAGATTTCAGACTGGACATTTATTATTTTCCTGCAAGAAACCTGACTTACTGCTCTGACTTACTGCTCCAGTTTTAGAATGAAAATCTCAATGGACTTGCCCTGATGTAAAAATGGACAGTAATAAATCCAGTTCAGTGACATGATGAGTACTGAAAGTCTTTTTTTTTTCCAGCTCTTCTATTAATTTTAAAAGAAAATTTTAATGTTTAAGAAGAATTAAATTTCTAACTGATCTTTGAAAAAACAGCATGGAAAAAAAATACTGGATTAAAACCGTCTCATTAATTGAAAAGCACCTTGAAAGCAGTACTGACTACAATTGTGTGTGTTTTCTACCATTTTCTTTATAGCATCATTAATTTAAACTGTTCTTCCTGAATTTCTGTATATTCGAAAATTACAATGAAACTACTAGAAAAATACAAATTTGTAGTTTGCAGACTGCATTTAGGCAGGCTTGCATATCATTCATAATGGGATGAGTCTTCTTACATGTTTCTCTCTATTTGCCAATCAAAACACAGCTCAGAAAGTGGAAGCAGATCTAAGATTATATAAAAATTTAGTTGACTAACTGGTAGATTAATGTCAAACAATATAACAATATATAGCAAAACATTTAGATACTTTTCTCCTCTGAAAAGACTTACGTTTTTAAGAAACGTGTATTAGGATAATGTGGAAAAGAAAAACATTTTTGTAAATTGCTATACCTCATACTTAGGTATTTTTGTCTTTCTGTACAAGTGCAAAATTATGCACCAAACCAAAGCAAACATGGACAAACTCCGCAGAAGTTTACATATGTAGTCTAATAAAAATGACAATAAGATGCTGCTATACAGAACACAGATATGTAATACATCTTTTGACAGGTACCCAGCAGGTATCTTTAGATTTATGATTTCCAGACATTAATATGTTTGTCAACCTTGAACTGAAAGGTTTATCTATATTTACACTTAAGTGGAAAGATCAAGCACCAAGTCTGGATTTTGCTGTTTTGCAGATAATCAATAAGTGATCTTTATTATTTTTACTTCAAACAAGCAGGTGAAATCCTTGCAATACTTCATGAGAATGATGTCACAAGATCAACAACCACCTCAGGATGTCTAGTTTTACCTAAATTTTACATGACTCAGCAAATCATGAGTATTATATCATTTTTTCTCCACAGGTAGAAAAACCAGGTACACTGTAGAGAACCCTGTGTCAGGAATTAAAACTGTTGACATTTTGGTCTGTGTTTTTGCCAATGCCACCTGTGAAAATATTTATCCTTTTCCCACCACGTTCTAGGGAACAAAAGCTGATAGAGTGAAGGCTTTGTCCTTGAAGACAGACTTTGATTAGAACAGCTGTCCAGGAGATGCAGGATCAGGCAGGCCACAGTCAAGAGGAAGACAGAGTAAACCATTGCTATTAGCACAGAGCAGCATGTAAAAAGATGCTACTTATTAGGCCACCTGCAGAAGTCAGCCTACATTAAAGCCTGGGAAAGTTTCATCAGAACAGAAACTAGCCAGTAGTTCTGAATTCAGATGAGGCCATTTGCATATTACTCACTAGAAAGAGAAAATAAATAGAGAATGAATTAACTGATACTGGAAGTTTACCTGAGTTTTTCTTCCTTCAAATGACATGAATTTAGGGACCTTGCCTAAGCCTGAAGAACTAGAAATCATACAAACAGCAAGACAATTATATATGAACATATCTAATTCGACATGGAACAAGGTATTAAAAAACCCAACAAGAGTGAGTCTGTGCTGTGCCTTTTACCATAATTCTGACACCCTTATAGACAAGACAGCTAGGCTAGCTGCAAGCCAAATGTTTGTCTTCCCAGACCCTTTACTGCTCTTATGCAAACTAGCTAGAAACAGGATGCTAGTTTTCTAACCTGTGTAATACAAAAGACTTCCTACCTGTTCTGGAAAAACTTGCTGTTTTGCATTTAATTTAACACACCATCTTTTAAAAGCAAAGTCTTAAGCTGCATGCAGCACCCATGTATAAGGGGGCCTTTAGGACCATCAACCAGAGTGAATCCTTGGATTTTCAAAGTTAAAAGGACTTCCCTGAAATTATATGAGATGAGGAGCCCATCTTTCGTTGTTAGAAAATTCAGCACATGTCACAATATCACAGAATGGTTGAAGACACCCCTGAAGACAGTCTCATCCAAAGCACTGCTCAAAGCAGGGCCAGCTGGGACAGGTTGTCCATGTCTGCAGACTGTACAGTCTGGTATGGAATGACTCCAAGGATGGAGAACCCACAACTTTTCAGGGCAACCTGTGCTTCTGCTCAGTTTTTCTACAATTATTTAAAAAAAAAAAAAGTGTGAATGGTTTGGGGATTTTAATTGTTGTACCTATTGACTCTTCCACTCACTAGATACTACTGAGAAGAATCTGGTTCCATCTTCTGTATTCCATTCCATAGTTCCATGACATATTTATACACATTGATGAAATTCCCCTAAGCTTTCTTCTCACTTCTCCAGAGTAAACAATTCCAGCTGTCAGTCCTTCCTCATATGAGAGATGCTACAGTCTCTTAATCATGTCTGTAGTCCCTTGTTGGACTTATTCCCATGTGTCCCTATGTTTCCTGTACAGGGAAGCCCAGAACTGGAAACAGCACTACATGTGTGTTGTTGTCAGCAGTGAGTAAAGGGGATGGGGGGATGAGGCTGGGTGGGAGGGGAGGATTTCCTTCAACTTGCAATGCTGTTCCTAATGTAGCCCAAGAAGCTGTTGGCCACCTTTGTCACAAGGGCACATTGTTGGTTCATTTTCAACTTGATGTCTATCAGCACTCTGGGTCTCTTTCCACAGAGCTGCTTTCCAACCAGTTGGACCCAGCATATACCAGTGCATGGAATTAATCTTTCACAGGTGCAGGATTTCACATTTCCACTTGCTGAAACTGGTGAGGTTTCTGTTTGCCCATTTCTTCAGCCCATCAAGCTCACTCTGAATGTCAGTACAGTCATGGTCAATCAATCACTCCTTCTAGTTTTTTATCACCTGTCAGTTTGCTGAGAGGAAGTGGGTACAGGCAAATGTAAATTGGTTGTGTCCATATTACTAGTAGGCCAGGCATCTCAGAATATGAATGACCGTCTTACAAAACCTCTTCCTTCAGGGTTGTGTTCTTCTAGTGAATAACACTCAGAAAAAAAATCTTTGTCTATTAACCAAGACAAGTATTTGGTTTAATAAAGCTTTTCTCAGAAATCTGTCCCTTTCTTAGTTCCATGTACTGGTTTTGGCTGTGATAATGTTGTATTTCTTCATAGTAGCTTAATTTGTATTTGTGCTGAAAATAGTGTTGATAATACAGGGATGTTTCATTTACTGCTGAACAGTTCTTACACAGTGTCAAGGACTGTGTACCCTAAAACAGGATGCTATTTCATCCAAACAGAACAGCAATGAGCTCATCACAATAGGTAAAAACCTTGTTAAGGAGTCGTTTGAATAAATCAGTCCATCATAAAAAACTAAGCTTCAAGACAGTAAAGCTATTTGCTGACCAAAAGATGTAGAGACAAAACCTGTTTGTCTTCTGCAGATGAAGATAATCCCCAAATCCCTGTCAACTATCCTTTAAATTAACTCTTTCCCATGAAATATATGAGAAGTCTTGTGTGTCTCATTCTTCCCCCTTCTATCAACTAGAAAATTCTGATTCAACCTCTTCAAAGATATACCTGAGTGATTCCTCCAATGGTCCATCCATCTTAGTGCCCTGACTTTTGGTCTTTGCAATTATCTCTGTTATTAATTTTTGTTCAGGGTTGGCATGTCTTTGGATATAATGTATTAATTTCCCTGTCTCTTATCCTGTCTTCTTTATGTTGACTAGCCATTAATCAGATATTCTGACAATTATCCTTATTTAAAAATTGTACAGAACACTCTGAGGATTAACTTTTTTGTCATTTGTTTGGAACGCTATCGTTATTCATTGGCAAAACAGAATAAAAGCCAAAAAGATGTAATAAACCTTTTTACTTTAGTCTTTACCCTCCAATTCATATGACTGATGTATGTAAGATATCAATTTTCTTCCTTCCCAGCAAGTATATTTATGGATAGCAGACATGTTCTCTCTTCTTACAAAAAGCTGTAACTAAGTGACAGTGGTTAATTAAAGTAGGCTTTGAGTAGCTCCTAACATCTCATTGTGAGATTGGATGTGAGTGACAGCACTTCAACTTTAATGTGACAGACATCTAAAGCTATGTCCACATTGATTTTAGCTTATCAGATTTAGTTTACTGTCATGTTTTAGGGATGGTATTCCCCAGTTTAGCTGCTCCCACCAAATTGCGCTGCCACTTCCTCTTCCCCTCCAGCTGAAAGCACAGAAGGCAAAGATCAAGGGTTGAGATAAGGACAATTTATTGGAAAAACCAATGAGATAAAAAAATGAACAGTAACAGCAACAATACTAATTAAAAAAGTGTATGAAGAGAGGGAGATTTACATGCAAAATGCTTACCAAGCCTGGGACAATGAAAAACAGTGGCAGACAGACCCTCTTCCCACCACACTTTTCCACCGCTGAAAAATAATGCACTTTCTTCCTGGAAGCAAGAGTGAGAGCCCCTTTCCCTTGCCCCTGGAAACAGTGTAAAATGGTATGGAATAATATTAGGATCTTGGCCCCACCCACAGAGCCCCAGGCTCCACCCTCTCATGGCTACTGTAGAAAATGAACCCTCTCCTTAGCTGAAACCAAGACACTATATGCAAGTACAATTTTTTATTTCCTACTTATTTATATGGCCTACCTACTAGTTCACTCAAGCTGAGTTTTAAAGACAGCAACCAGGTCACATAGGAAGAATCAAAATTCATACAAGATAGTCCACCATGTGTCATGGTAATACTTTTTTGAGGGTTTTGTTGAATGCCTGAACAATTAATTGGATTTTTCCTGAAGACATTTTGGAACAGTCAATAGAGTGAACATAAAAGAAAATTTGATTTTTCTCTTCAGTTTTTTTTAACTTGGTTATTTAACTATGAGAAAACACATACTAGACTGAAAACATTCAAGTCTCATTATTGCTTCCATTATCAAATCTTAGCATGAACCTGAAGGACTAAGCATACTTGCCTTATTGAAATTGCCACATACCTTCTACTGAATTAAGCTTGCCCCAGATTAACTCAGAAAAGAATACCCTAGACCACATTGACAGAAGGACAGAAACAAAGAGTGCATAATTATACAGAAAAGCTGAGAGCTTCTGTGTGAAAGGTAAAATCCATATGGAAACTAGTAGATTTTTGTAAAACAAGTCCAGTTTCAGAATTCTTAAAATCATGTAACTGAAGTGCTACCTTGAAGACACAAAGATGAAAAACTGTTGTATTCTTTAAAGAAACTCAGGGAATCAGTTTCTTCAATTACAGCGGTTCAAGGCAAAATACCTTGAATACACTGATCAGTTTTCAGCCCCTCACTGCATGAAAGTAATTGAACAGCTGAAGCGTGTTCTGAGATGGGCAAGAAAGCTGGTGAAGGATCTGGAGCACAAGTTTGATGAGGAGCAGCTGAGCGAGTTGGAGCTGGGACCTTATCACTCTCTACAGCTAACTGAAAGGAGTCTGCAGAAAGCTGAGCCTCAGTCTCTTCTCCCAGGTAACAAGTGATAGGAGGAGAGGATATGTCCTAAAGGTGTGCCAGAAGAGGTTTAGGTTGGTGATTAAGAAAAGTTTCTTCACCAAAATTGTTGTCAAGCACTCACTGTGTGAGTTGTTATCCCTGGAGGTATTTACAAGACATGTGGCTATGGCACTTAAGGACATGGTTTAGTATTGGACTTGGCAGTGCTGGGTTTACAGCTGGGCTTGATGATCTTAAAGATCTTTTCCAGCATAAAGGATTCTATGGAACAAATGACTCATGTGTAATGCTTGGTGCCCTGACGTTGTCCATGCACTGTGACTCTAGTAAAAGTCCATGCTTTGCTTATTCAGTCACTAAATCTTAAGTACCATGGCATTTTTGTCAGATAAATTAACTGTAAGGGCTGGTGGGTACATCCACAATAGAATTCTAGTCTGGGGCAGTGTTGTAGTTTTGATGTAAATTCTTTCCCTGCCACTAACTCCCCATGCCATTAGTTAACAAAAGAAGTAGTTAACTACTACCAATTCCTTCTTGATCGTTTTGGGTGGGACATTACACAGATCTGGGGGAAGGTTGGAGCTGCATGTTCTGGCTGTTGGAGAGAAACCTTTCCTCCTGCTCATTGCTGCTCCTGTGGAGTACGCTAGGGGTTTTTTTCTTGCCACTGCTGTTTCTCCTGGTTTCAGCATTGGGGCCCCAGTCGCCGCTCCGGCCTCACCGTCACCTGCAGTGTCACGGCCACCCACCCCACTGTGGCAGCGACCCGAGAAAGAGGAGTCACAGCTGCCTTTCCGGACACGCTGCAGCTCTCCACTCCCACCTTTCCTTCTTTGTTTGGGACAAAGGACAAGGAGAGAGAGAGAATCCATCTGAGTGCTTACCGCTGGTCTCCACCTCGCTGGGAAAAGACTGAGAACTCACCCTGCAGCTAGACAAGGTGTGACATTGACACTGTCCATAAATATAGCTACTCCAGGAAGGGCCTACCATTTTGGGGGTTGCTCTCTTTTGTTTTTGCTTGTGGTGTTGGGGGAGTAGTTTCCTCTGGTCTGTTTACAGTTATATCATCTATATATGTGTATATATATATAGTAGTTAAGAACAGTTATCCTTCTTATATCCATTTTCTAATTAAATTTCCTTTTCTTAAATTTAATAAAGAGTGACTTGATTATTGTGGAGGAATCGTCTCCTCTGCTTTTTGGTAAACATTTTGGTTTTTTCCCTCAAACCAAGACAAGCAGAAATGCACTTTTGGAGCAAAGCTCCACAGCCATTTACCACACCTTGATATACACTGTGATACTTGTGCAGTAGAACTGTTCAGGATGAAGAAACTCAAATATGAGACAGAAGCACAGCTGATGAACTGAAATAATTCTGTGCACAGGAGCACATCAGAGCTAATTAGAAGGGTAAAGAACAGCACACAGACAGTGTTGATACTACATTCTTGGTACCTGTTTGTGCTACAAATCTAGTCAACTAATCGTGCTTCACTGTTAACTAACACAGACAGTCTTTAGCAGGCAGCCTGAGCAGAGATGTTTGGTAGCAGAACAGAATAAGCACTGCTTACAAAAAGTCAGTTGGCTGCTAGGGATCAATAAAGATTCCTGCCTGCAGATGTGAACAGAAAGCTGACTTAACCTAGGTCAAAAGCCCCAAACTCTCAAAGATATAAAAGTCTTACAGGCAGATGAAATATCTTAAATTACAGCAGCAGAATGGCAGTCCTTTCTAAGTTATTTATAGACTCCGCACCTCAAAAGAGCAACAGATGGTATTCATATTCCAGTATATAACCCCTACACATTTGGAAGAAAAATACTGACAAAGCTCTCAGTAACACCTGCCCTGCTTGCCATTCTAAGACAGAGTGCTGATGATGGCCCTGCACACCTGTATTATGACAGCTGATAGTGTCAGTCAAACAGCTTGCCTCGAAGCAGAAGTTTTCGGTAGAGGTTGAGGAAGACAAACTGGCAGAAGTGATTACTGTCTGGAGACAGTGAAGACTGCTCACTGACACTGCAGCTCTGGCACTGAACATCAACTCTGGCAAGCAGCTCTTTCTTCTCAAGTTCTACATATGGAACAACTTGCTCCTAGTCCTAGACTTTGGTTTTCTGGTCTTCAGCTTGAACCACTTTACTTTGCAAATTATTTGAGAAGCTGAGGTATGCCAAAATTTAGTCCTGTGTGAATCCAGTATAGTTACAACTGGTTTGAAACATTTGCTTCTTACAGCCAAGCCAAAATTCAGTTTATCAAGTTAAATTCAAATCATCAAAAACCACAGTAATTGCTCCCTTAGTTGTCCTTACCTACCTCAATAGGGTACCAAAGTCCCATATATCTTGCAGAAAAGTTAGAAGCCTTTAGACATTTCAGAAACCAAGCTAAAGTAACCTTAGAAAAACACCAGAAGGGGAAGAACACTTTGTTCCCACTTGTGTATACACACCTGGACTGCAAGCAAGGTTAAGCACTTGATTGCACAGATACAAGCCAGTTTACTGGAACATGTTTCTATGAGCACTTTGAAAAGGAAGAGATCTACTCTTTAAGGACAGGAAAAAGCACATATATATCTGCCCTAAAAGTGTTTACTTTTACAGAAACTTGGAAGATCAGCTGGTTTAGGCTGCAGTTTGTTTGCAGATGCTGTAGCTGTTACTATGAATACAACATCAAGCATCCCCTCTAGGTACATTAGGATGCCAAATCACTGAAGAAACTCAGAGAGATGTACAGGGGTGGGAAAAACCTGCAGGGCATGATGTAAAAAGAAAACTTCACTGAAAAATTAATGAAGAAACTTTATTTAAAATGTATCAATATGCAGTCAAAGCAATAATTCACACATACTGAAAATTATCTCCAAAGAAAGGATGAATATGCTTTATCTCAAAAGTAAGAATGACATATAGAAAACAGCCTGTTATTTCTTCTCTCTCTTCCCATCTTAGTCAGTTTTAAGTAATTGTGAACAGCTCTACAAAACCTATAAACAAGTCCCAACACACTACACCTTCTTTGAAGTCACATATATATTCTACTATTTAAAACATTTTTCAGGGTTTGAGCTGAATATTATTAGGTAAAAGGAATCAAAAGTCTGATCTTGTAGAAGGCTAACAAAAAAAATGAAAAAAACCAAACAAACAGGAGTTATAGACAGAAAAGCAGGTTGTTAAAAGCATAATTGTTTTGAAACACGTCATAGGGACTTCTTTTCTAAGGATCTTTCTGGTATATAAATCCTCAGTAGATGCTCCACAGCATCAAAGGCAGCTGAGTGCAGTCTAGACTGAAGATACCCTCTCAGCATTCCCATAGGACTAGTGGCTTCCTGCTCAGCCGTTTCACTTGAGTTCTGGGATTTCAGGAGCATTTACAATGGTCTCTGGTTTCCATACAATATGGTAGGAAAATGCTAAAATGAATCCCAAGGAGAGCTGTGCTAGAGAAGCACCTCGACCCTGAGAAAATACATACTGAGAGACTTGTTACTGAAGTTTTAAAATTATGTTCTTACTTGCTATGGTTTCTTTAGTTGCAAAATTTGTCACCTCTCTCGATTTTTTACAGCTCCCCTGCGGGGCTGTTACACCACACTCTGCCGCCTTGTATTGTATCTACTTCTCCCTGTCTCTGTTGTGTCTCCCGGAGGCCTTCTGTTCCCCAAACGAGCCATCAAAACAGAGGTTGAGCATGTTATTGTTTCTTCTCAGGCTGGGCAATAGCCTCCCCTCCCTTGGGGGGGTCCCTGGAACCAGGACATGACAGCAGCTTCCCCCCATGGGAAACCTCAGGGACAGGAGGGCCTCCAGGGGCTCCCTCCCCTCTCTGCCCTGCTGTTCCAGGGTGGGAGACCCCGTGTGAGGCATCCTGTGCCTCGTGGCTGGGGGAGGCAGGGCCAGAAGTGCAGCCAGCCATGCCCCTGTCCTAAATCCATTGGTTAATGGACCTTAGACCCTGCCCCTTCCTAAGTTTTCCTTTGATGACCTCACCAAAGCTTTCGACACTGTGAGCAGAAAAGGCCTGTGGCAGATCTTGGAATGTTGAGGATGTTTCCCCAAGTTCCTCAAAATGATCAACCTGCTACATGAGGATCAGCGTGGACAAGTCAGATATGGCGATGCACTCTCTGAGCCCTTTCCAATAACCAATGGTGTGAAACAAGGTTGCGTTCTTGGACCAACTCTATTCACAATCTTCTTTACCATAATGCTCCAAAGAGCCACAGCAGACACAGCACATAGTTGGGTCTTTTCTGCGAGCTTGAGCCACCATTTGTTCTGGATGTCTCGAAGTTTCTGTTGGAGCTTAATGCAGGCAAGACAAAAGGCAGCTTTTCTTACATGGCAAGATGGCTAAGCAAGGTGTGCTTGGTGAGCAGTTCTCTTCTTCTTCAATTCCTGGATCTCTTGATTGTTTTCATCAAACCAGTCTTTGTTTTTCTTGCAGGAGAACCCTAAGGACTCTTCAGAGGACTGCAGGATGCAACTTTTAATATGTTGCCAAAGTTCTTCAGGGATAGGGATCTATGGGATTATCTTTAAGTCTAGTTTGAAGGTTTACCTGAAAGCTGTCTCTCACTGTAGCTGTTTGAAGATTGTTGACTTGGAGCCTACTCCTTGGAATGTCACCTCTCTTAGGTTTGGGCTTGAAGTGGAGGTTAAGTTTGCAATGCACAAGGCGGTGCTCTGTTTGACATTCTGCACTCGGCATCACTTGAGTATGACGGACATCACCAACATTTCTCTGTTGCACTAAGACATAGTCAGTGAGGTGCCAGTGCTTGGATCAAGGATGCATCCAGGTTGTCTTCAGGCTGTCTTTCTGTTGAAAGATAGTGTTGGTGATGGTGAACTGCTGTTCTGCACAAAATTCTAGCAGGAGGCATCCATTGTCGTTGCAGTTTCCAACGCCATGCTTGCCCAGGACCCCTGTCCGGGCTTCAGAATTCTTACCTACTCTGGCACTGAAGTCACCGAGGATTATGATTTTATCATCTGTAGGAACCTTTTGGGTGAGGCGGCGCAGGTCAGTGTAGAATTTGTCTGTTTCCGCTGGGTCAGCTTGGAGAGTTGGGGCATATACGCTAAAAAGGATAACATGTTGCTTGTTGTGTAGAGGGAGGTGTAAGGACATAATGCGATCAGAATGACTTGTCAGCAGATTTTCAAGTTTGGAGGGAATAGAGTTTTTAGTCATGAAGCCAACTCCTGAAAGGTGTCTTTCGGTTTTGGGTTTGCCTGACCAGTAGGGTGTGTAGCCAGCACCATGTTCTTTAAGGCTGCCTTCGTCATGAAGACAAACTTCACTGAGAGCAGCAATGTAAATGTTGAGCCGTGAGAGTTCATGGGCAATTAGAGCAGAACAACGCCCAGGACGTCCACTATCCCCAGTATCAAGCATGGTTCTGATGTTCCAACATGCGAGTGTTAGTTTGAGCACACCTTTGCAGGCAGGTGTATGCCTTTGAAATCTCTTTGTTTTTGTTTGACTGCATGGAAGATGCCGGTTGGCCACAGTTATCCAACCAGGTGTGGAGATGAGCTTTGTTTAGGCCACCTTTTCCAGACCCCTCTCCATGTGGAGCAAGCAGTGCTGTCCTTAGAAAAGGCTGCTTGGTCATTCAGGATGCAACCCCACAAGACTGTCATCTCCGGGGTCAAGTCTTGAATGACCAATATCCTGAACCGCCTGCAGGCAGGGTTGGGTCTGTGGCTTCCAGCTGCTTCCTGTCACCTGCTGTTTGACCCTCACCTGTGGCTACAGGGCTTTCCAGTGCGGCTGAACCCTTCAAGCCTGTGCAATGGATTTTTTAGGTGAGGCACAGTGTGTGCAGAACTGGCCCCACCCTTTATTCCTAAGGTTCATCTGCCATGGCCAAGCGAGCATGGACAGTGACAGCGAATACCTCAGGACATAGGTTTGGTTAGAGTATCCTTCTCTTAGATGGATGGCCTTACAGGGCTAAGCGAGCTCCACCTGCCCGGGTTTGGAGTTAGAGTTGTCCTTCTCCTAGGATGATTGTCAGAGGTGTAGCGAGCCCATCCTGCCCATGGACACACTTTGTCTGACCCTTCAGCTAAGACCTGTCTGACATGGGAGACCCTACGAGAGGCACAAACCACCACCAAGCTCTCAAGCTTCTCCCCAGCGACAAGGGGTTGTCCCCGGAGAAGTTTTCATATTATATCTGAAAGAATAAGATGTGTAGCATCCATCTGGATAAGAAGCAGAGGCATTAAGTATTCGGAAAAAACCCAAGAAACAAAAAAAACCCCACACAAACAACAAAAAACAGACAAACAAAGAACCCCCCCAAAAAACTCCAAAAAAATTCTTGAAACACTTAAACACTTTTTTCTGTTAGTATACAAAAGATATGCACATATACATATTATTACTCTTGGTTTTTGGTAATACAGGATAAAACCCAAGCATTATATGTTAAAACTAAAGTCCCTATTACTTGTTTTGAAATAGCTGACAGCAGTGCCCTGTTTCTTTTTAGCCTGATTTATTCTGTAGGTTCTTGCAGAATATTTTTTCTCTTAAGTGATTTATCCTAACCATGTTTCACTACACAGACCCTAGTTGACTTTTGGTGTTTCTTTATGCCTTCCAGTTGACTACTGGAAAAACAAAAAAGAATTAGAGCACTTAAAGTTCCTCATTTAGTTCTGCAGTTTCATTTAGGTTCTGATGGTTAAAACATTTGTTTAAGCATTCATCTATGCTCACAATTTTGTTCAGAAATAGACAGAAATCAAGATAGAATCCAAAGCAACTAGGATAGAATTGCCTAGGTTCCAAATTCTTCTGTTTACCATAAATTATTTTTGTTCTTATTGGAAGATATCACTTATAGGACTGAATGAGTTCAAATGCTTATCTCTGCTTAAGATTTTATATCTGACTGTCAGAAATGAAGAAATTTATTCAACAGGCAACATAGCAAAATAATTTTTATACAATCAAACTATTAGGCAATCAAGTTATTCAAAACACAATTCCTGGTATTACTGAGAAAATCTGGAGATAATAAAATTCAAAAATTATGAACTCATTTAAACATCCTACCTGCACTGTATTGATTTTGAATTGCATCATACCTTTAGGAAAACACCTGATGGCACTGTTTTTCTAAGAGCCCTTATCATTAAAACTTTCCTGATTTGTTCTTGGCTATATCCAAAGCAATGAATCATTTTTCCTTTTACATGTTAAAATCACTGCTGTTTCTTTGTTTCCTTCAGTTCTGTAGATAAAAGAAACAACTAATGCCAGACCTGCTGGATAATGCAACACCTACTGCCTATATATGTGTGTTTAAAAGAGAGGGACAGAGGGGCAAGAGGACCAAGATGAGTAAGATGGTGAAAAAGCAGTTGTGAAAATAGATGGCAAGAAAATTTCAAAAGCTTACTTTCGGGACTAAGAGCAGTACATCTTGTGCTGCATTCATTTTTTCATCTGTCATTTCTTGGACCTGAATATCAATATTTAACAAAAATATGGAAGAAACATAGTAATAACAAAAAGTTTCTTATGACATCAAAACATAAAATACTAGTTTTCTGGAGTCAATTTTCTGTGCACACATATCTATAGTCTGATCTAACACTTCCATTCACAAAAGCTTGCCCTTTAAGGGCACTGTTACTATTTTCTTCATCAGTTGTTGATTTTTATCCCTCAGCACTTGAATATACACTAGAGGATCAGAGTGCATATTAAGGCTGAGTATTTTATGAACATCAAATTTATTTTTCTTTTCCTTTGCTTTCCTTTGTCACTTTCCTTTATGCGTGTTCTACCTCAAGTGCTTCCAGGAGCGATCCTGTTTCTAGGCAGAAGAGACAAGTTACTGTTTAATAAACATTTCCATTCTAAGCTGTAGTTTTAATTTATGCTAGATGATGAAAGAAAATGCAAATCTCTTGATCTTTTGCTATTTACTGCTGATTTATTGTTGCGTGTTGTGTATAATGATTATTCAATAGTGGACTGCAACTAATACTGAATATATGAAGTAACATCTTTGAAGAACAAATTCAAGTCCCATGATAAAAAAGATCTTTTATTTCTTTCCTCTCTTGTTGGAATGATTCAAACATGGAAGTGATAGCACAGAAATCGAGAATTTAGCTCTTTGTATTTTCTTGAAAATTTATAAAATTTCCTGGAAAAACATATCAGATTCCTGATTCTCAGGTGTTGGTCATATCTCCAGACTGAGGACAGTGCATAAGCACTAAAGCCATATTGAAATGATTTGTTTTGATTAAAGGAGACCAAGCAAAGTCAAGCTGTGCCATATACCTGTTCATATTGACTGGTAATTTATGATCCCTGATTTTGCATCTTCTCTGCTGCTACTAGGGTGAAAAAAAAAAAAAAGAAAAAAGAAAAAACATATTTTGCTAACAGATCATTAGTTTGATATTTTTATGAAACTAGAATATTATGTTTTGAAATATCCACAATATTTATGTTAAAGGAACTATGTATTGCAGGTGCAGAGTAAAGTTAAATCAGGATTTCCATACAACATTATTTTCTTGATGAAGTCTTCCTTAGCTTTGTAAGCTGGGAATAGTTTTAATTGGGCCCACTCTTACTCATTAGAAGCAGGCCATTAAAACCACATAATCTTATTGAAAGCCAGTAAGAAGTCAAAAAAAATGGTAATAAAGGGAGACCTTGCCTGTGCACAGATAATTGAAAAGTAGTGTGATAGCCTTTGTTGATGAGACTGAATGTATAACAGAAGGTTGGGTAGCCCTGTGGTTTCCATTTACCTCATGTACAAGACAGAACACCAGCTTCTTTTCCTGAGAAATAGCTCTTCAGGGTGAACAGAAATAATCATAAGAAACAGTGGTTGTTTTCTGTGTTGGGGAGAGGGGGTGTTGGGGGGTTTTGCAGGGTTTTTTTTTTTTGTGATAGTACACTTGGCACGTAACACTTTGAGTACCCGGCTTTCACTCTCTTGAATAACAAGGCGCTAGTTTTGAAGGCTAGTATTTTTCAGAATAGAAGTATATTTCAAGCACCTTGCTCAAGATCATGCAGGAAAGCTAGGAGTGAACAGAAGATAAATCAGATTTCCCAATTCTGCTCTTTAATCACGGAATGTCTTTCCTCTCCTCAAATGTATCCCAAAAGTATGCCTCACAAATAGTCTAGGTACTGGTGCTGTAAGTCAAAAAGATTCATAATTACAGCCTGTGTTTGACAGAATACCTTGAGGATGTTTGATCCTCTGCAAACAAATTTAATCTAGAAGATAAGAACTTTTTTGTTTCATCCAAATCAGTGCACAGGCATTTGAAATTTAGGCCATGAAATGGTTCTAAATTACTAACAGGTAAGCATTGTAGAAATCAATTGGAGAGGAGGAAATTCAAGCCTGTGGAAAACCTTGTGAGGCTTCAGACATCACAAATGGCAGTGCTTTCAGTCACAGACCTCTAGCCTCTCCTGGTGTGATTTATCTTACTAACACAGATCTCTAAAAGTTAAACAGGCAAACCTGAGCTCTGGTTCAAACTATGCAAAAAGATTCTGGAAGGAAAGTCTATTTGATTTTCCTTATGCAAACCCAATAACATGTTCAGAAAATAATGTACAAGTACTCTGTCCCAGACAAAAAGAGGATAGCTTCTTTTTTCCCTATGCATATTAGGATATACATAGACCCCAATCACTAAGCACTTACAGTATCTTCCTAGATTCCATGTGCATGAAATAATGTGTCAGCTCATCTTTATCACTTCCACATTATGTACCTCTAAAGAAATACTTCCATCTGCTCTGGGCACTCAGCTGTACAGTTATAAAAAGTTCAAGTCCATGCAGAAGTAATTTCTCATTTTCAAACTTACTGTCTTACAACTGTCATTACAGCTACTTTTCTTTTACTTTTTAGTTTTCTTCACATGCTGAAAATCTTCCTTTCTGCGGGGCAGGGGTGGGAGAAATAGTAACAGTGTGGGTAGTTAACATTTGCTTATCATGTTTTTGCTGTCTTGTGAGCTTGCAAGCCTTTGACAAGCAGAAAGAACTGTTATTCAAGTGGAAGACAGGTGGCTAGCATATCGTTACACTATTTCCCCAGTTCCATTAAAGAAGCACAAAAATCCCCTACTCTAAAAGTGCTTATTAGCAAAAGCAAGTAATACCCTGCAAGTAGCGGTAGGAAAGAAGGCTTGCATTTTAAGCACTATCACATTATTATGCTAGTTTGGATTTAGTCAGGTAGAAGAACATCCTTTAGCACAATCAATTCTTTTTTCTGTGTCAAAGCAGAAAATTGAAAGGTGTTCAGAAGTCACAAGGAGTTGGGTGCTGCTTGGGTCAGTTTTTTTATGAATATAAATTAATAGCATATTACTGTTATGCTCTATTTGTTTCTAAGTGAAATGTGTTTGGACTGTTTCAAGGAACAGTGCTTAAAGAAACCCTGCCAACCCACTGTGGCTGTGCTGACATGGATTTCTATGCCACCTCTTCTTTGGTAAAGCAAAAGATATCTCTAGTGTTTGTTTCACATTAATCAATCTCCCCTGCCATTCTATAAGATTCTCCATTCTTTACCCAAATCCCACTGAAAATATCTCATTTCTGTAGGCTGATAAGCTTAAATCTCACAGATTTTGAAAAAAGACATGTTTTTTTTGTGTAATTATTTAAAAACTATCAATGTATTAGGTTATGTTTCTGTGGAGAGAATTTATAAGAGAAATGCAATAGATAACAGCCTTTGTTGAGCAAACTAAAATTGTTATCACACACTAAATATAAGGACAATACACTATCTAAAACCGTACCTGATGACTCTACCCTATACACCTAAGAATTAAACATCAAAGCTTGAGTTAGTAACTCCAGCCTCTTACAGTCGATAAAGAGAAGCAGACATAATTGTCTGTTTTCAATTTAGACTCTCAACCTACGATGAACCAATCTTAAGTGATCCATGTGCTTATTTATCTCTACTGACTGAAGAATACTTTGGACAGTTGGTGTAACCTTACAAATCTCACAGTTAGACCTCTGGCAATGCACTATAAAATGAGGGGAAGAGGTATCAATGACTTTATAAATAACTTTGGAGAGAGGTGCAGCACCTTTGGGTACCTATGGAAGGTTCATTGCTCTCCAGTCATGCTTACAAGTCTCTCAAGCTTCAGAAAGCCTCACCAGTATGCGTCTGCCAATTGTGATATGGTTATACCTGCTTTGGAGGAAGCAATGTACCCATGCTTCCCTGAGTTCACTCTGGGTTCTCCATCTATCAATGTCCTCTAACTATATTGAAAAGCCAAGGATTAGCTCCCATGGAGCTAAAGTTAAGTTTTATGAAATTGTTGAACTGGATAAAAGAGCACAAGAAATCCAAGTCAAATGGTATACATATCAATCCCTCCATGGTATGCCTTATTACAGGCAGAAGAACGAGTACAAAAGGTTTATCAAGATACAGATCCCAGAATAGCCTATATTGTAAAGGTAAAGGAAGCACTCACAATATATTTTAGAAATAGACAACATTATAAAATCATATTCTTAATCATTACTCTTTGAGAGTAAAGGATTGTGTCTTCTGAAAAGGATGCTTACATAGTCAGTTATTTTTGCTCCAGGTAGTTTAACAAGCACAAGTAGTGAATTAGAAAAACTGAAGTTTTAAATCATCAAACTTCAATACAGAGTAATAATTTGCATAAATTTTACTTTGCATCAAATACAAAACTGGTCCCTAGAAGATAAATAGCTACACATAAATTGCTTTTAGCACAAGAAATTCATCAGGAGGATCAATTTACAGTGACTAAAGAAAGCTTTAAAAGAGGTTGATAAAACATTCAGGAGGCTGAAGATCTGTACATTTTAGGGTTGAGAAGTTTTTGAACATAGCTATCTTTGCATTGCTCATCATCCTTCATTAGTAAGATAGTAAATCCATAGCAATTTAAAGCAAGGCTATAACTTCACACAAACTCTCCTTTTAGAATTAGTGGAAATAGAGCACTAAGGTAGAAACTCAGTTACCAGCTTTTTCCATATCTGCATCAAAATCCAGTGTATTTCATTCAAAGGTCCAACAGTTCATTCAAAGGTGTCACAATTTGCTCATTTCTAGTGGAGATGTCCAGGAGACTTCTCTTACAACAGGACTGATCATTATTTTCAGCCCCATTATTTTGTTCATGAACGTAAATATAGAAATACTTTTCTAGGAGCCACTCTGAAAAGGTCCAAATCCTAAGTAAAGCTAAATCCCAGCTACAGGCATAAGCAAGCAGGAAAAGCAGCAGAGGATGAGATGCTCATGGAAATGCAGCTTTTTCCCCAGCTGCAGGAACAGATCAAGATCAGTCTGCTGTCACACGGAGGGGACTGATCCTCACAACTGCACCAGGAGAACATCTGAATCTCACATTTATCTGCTGGATGCTAGGGCACGCTCCAGCACTCTGCAGCTAATGGAGACGTATCTTCACAAAGTTGTTACTCCATGCACATACTGCAACTGGATTTATATAGTCAAGGTAATTGTTAACTATAACTTAATATACACATTAATATAACTTACTATCTCTAACAATTTTTCCTGTAGATTTCTCAGCCAATTCAGAAAGTTGAACATCCATTCATAATTCCACTTACACTAAAGCCCATCTGGCATCCATCTGAAAAGGAATCCAGTTTGTGTGGTATGAGACTGTCTCAGTCTCATGTAAAAAGCACAGATGCCTAAGTGCCTTTTCAGAATCTTTAGGTTATTCAACTCATACACGTGAAGTAGGCAGGCTGGCAGATATAAAAATTCCACAGGCTGCTTTCATCAAATATTAACACCAGTAAAATTTGAATTTGTAAATCACATTTGGAAAAAGGGATGCTGAGCTATATGACTTCATAGAACCTATTGATATTCTTATTACATACCTTACATGTACAGAATCTTTATTAAAAAATTGAAAGAAATATTTTTTAACATTTTAAGATTATGGTAAAAATTCTACAATTTCACACCAGATTTCTGCCCACAACAATAATAATTTTGATTAAAGAAACTCACAAATCATATTAATGAATTCTAGACAAAATTAGTGAATTTTCCTTCTCTGGATATATATACCATGTTAGCAGTAGCTTCAGGTAACCTTCTTTTTACAGCAGTCTGATCCTCTTCAATGCATTTTATCTTCAAACAGTCTCTGCTTTGATGCTCTCTCTGGTTATTAGCTACTCTGTTTCTAGTACATTTTCTTGTTAAGCATCACTTTAATTCTCTGGCATTGAAAAGAAGCAAGAAAAAGGAGTATTATCAGGCCAACCAACAGAAAGAGCCTAAATAGAAGGTTGCTTAAAGGGCTACATTTACTACATTTTTAATCAATGTGTTTAATTCAATCTCCTCTCTGTTCAGTTCATCAACAGAAAAGTAATTAGAAAGTCAAGTTCTTTTTCTAAGTAAGGAGAAAACTATTTCTCTAATTATTTGTCAACAGTTAATGTGCCCAACATAAAATAGGAGGGCAATATCCAATATTCCACTGAGATTCAAAGCTGAATTTTGCTTTCATTTTATGACTGTGAAAATTGTACTTATTCCCAAGTATAGGACATTCTGAAGCATCTTGTTGCTCGCAAAAAAAGCAAAGGAGGTTTGACACATACTTTCAGAAAACCACTTTTATACACTTTCAGAAATCCATGCAGTGAAATTATATAAAAGAAAATTACTTTCTACCTACTAATGCTACTTGTAACCCTCAGCAACAGATACATCTAGCCTGGCAAGCATTGTAAAATACCCTTTTTTAAAGTTACTCAAACATATGGGTGTCACTTTCCTGAAAGAAAATAAAGACAAAATCACTAGATGATCATGAAAAGCTACAGCTATGTGCTTCCTCCCCGTGGAAATAGCTTTCAAGCCACATAACACAGTGCACTTGAAAACTTAGTCTTTAGTTCATTGCTGCTCTTCAGAACCGACTCTAGCTCCACCAGAAGTCAATAACCAAGGGAATTTTGGATTTTCTTCTCCTACTAAGGGACATTACTTTCAAAGAAGGACAATGCATGTAAGACACAGTAATTAATCTGAAAAAATATCCCTCAAAATTATAATTTCAAGTTTATCGTAAAACAGAAGTAAATCACAGAAAAACAGTTGCACAACTTTTCAGTGCTGCAGACAGGCTTTTTTTGCCCTCCATTTTTTTATTTTCTTCTATTTATGGCCCAATCTATACAGTTATTCAGTATTCTGTAAGCAGCTATAAGGTATGTCAGATATCAATCTCCTTTTCTGGATTTATTATTGCTTATATTTATTTGTTAAACATCCTACTTTCAGTTTTCACCATTAGTTATTCCAATGAGTTTTCTATTGCTAGTCATTGCCTATATTTCTCTTGCTTGTCCTAGCTCTATCTAATGAGGACTTTTACCTTCTACTTCTATCCCCACACTTAACTACCTATCTGCTTTCACAATGCTCTTCCCTTTACCCACCCTTCCCTTTCTTTCCCAAGCTCATGTCTACTGAAAGCTTCCTATTGGGCCACTGTCACAGATCTATAGGCCCACAAATATTTTTTTTTAATTTCCTACCTTTTTTATCATGGCATATACATTGAACAAATTTCTGGAAGACACTTAAGCCATAAGATTAGTATAGATTGTGATATGTCTATAAACCTAATAACTTCAGTGAGTGATGACAAACATAGAGGATTCTGTTGACACTGCTGCAATTACACATTTTCTTATGTTCACATTTAAAACAAAAAAGTCAATATTTTTTGAGCTCCCGAGGGTTTGGGCACTAGAGTAAAAGACGTGTCCTTCATAGAAGTATCATCAGTGCTCTGATTTATTGTTTATATTACACACACACATATCGCATACTTTCTGAGTCCATGAATAGTACAGGAATATCATTGGTCAATGGCTAGGGTGTGCTTGGTTTACCACGCAACGGGATTGGTACTTTCCTCAAAGCTATGCCCTTCTGTATCAATGTGTTTACCTGCTTCTCCTAACAGCTGCTGCATTCTTTCTATTGTTTACTGCTCTTCTTGAAGCAGGCTTAAAGATTCAGGGGCCCTGTTTCCCTTTCCATGGGCTGGGTTGTGCACATAAACTTCTAAGTTCAAATTTTTCCCTACACACATTTAACTATTTCTCCTTGATATATCAATCCCTTATACCTGTTCTGCCTGTCTTCACTTAAAGTATATCTTTTTTGCACATTTTAATACTTTCTGTATTTCATAGTGTTTTTTCACACGGTACCATTGTTTGGGCAGATTGCAGCACAGGGAGACGTAAGATCTAAAACCAGTTTTTCACTACACCATTTATATGCTACACAAAGTCCATCAAGTTCTCTAGCTTTATTTTACCTCAATATTTCTCTACAGAATGAGACCAGTGTTACTAGTAAGCCACTGAAAAATGCTGATTAAATTACTCATTTGACATTTTCATAGTTCACTTATTTATATCCCCTCTGCTCCCATAAATTCATTGTTTTCATATTTCATTTCATTGCTTGGTTTTCCCTTTCTCTTAATCTTTCCCACTTTTCCTTACCTCAAAGAGGTGGCCCATTCATCTTTTGATGTATTGTCCCTCTGGTATAACAAGCTTAAAAAAAATTTCTTTTATAATTACCAATGTCTGTGAATATTCTATAGCTGAAGTTCAACTTCAGTGCAGCAATAATAAGCTAACAAAAAACCTGGCTTCTTTTTCCAATACTTTTTCCTAAGTGTCTAGCTATTAGCTCATGCACAATTTGATTAAACAAGGCTCTTAATTCCTTCCTTCCCCCTCTGAGCCAGCTCTCCTATCCATCAATGAAAAACTGTAAGAATGTAGATCTTATTAACTGCTATATTGCCTGTCAGGCATATAATTCCAGGCATCTGGTTTTGACCCTGATAAATCCTCAGCTACAGGATAAGTCTAAATCTTTCAGAGTTATTTTGGTGTAAGTTTGCTAAATACAACTTTTTCTGTAGCCCTATTCAGCCAAAACAGCTACTTACATCTTCATCCTATTGTATTCTGTTTCTTGAATCATCACTTCCTCTTGGTAAAGATGATCATGTACTAACATAACTTTTAGAAATGCTTGTAAGAACTAATCTCTTCACTTGTTGATTTGACTAGGTTGCCTTGATTCCCTTTCCAGTTTGTTTGTAGTCTAGGAGTTCCTTAGTGATTAATGCCACTCCTAGCTCTCATAATTGCCACCAAATTTTCATCTTTTACAGTTCCTGTGTGTTCAAATTCCCTGTTCACAGGTCATGGTACCCAATAATTATCTTTATCATCTTTCCCTGTTTCTCTTTATGGACAGGAAGACCTCACCAAAATATTTCATTATTCTACTTTCATCTTTAAATACTATTTGGCCATAGTATTACCAAAATACCCACAAATGTGTAGGTAAATATACAGACATTTATACAAACATATCTGTGCACTAATGGGCATGGGTGTATACATGTGTGTAGGC
Organism: Pithys albifrons albifrons; assembly: GCF_047495875.1. NCBI lineage: Eukaryota > Metazoa > Chordata > Aves > Passeriformes > Thamnophilidae > Pithys > Pithys albifrons. The sequence continues at coordinate 71,112,174 of NC_092461.1, forward strand.
ACGTAAACATGCATGTGTGTGTAGGTATGTGTATTTATATCGATATTCATGCAGATAAGCATATAGGTGCATGAACATATAAATATGCATGTGGTCGTGTGTGCAAAAATGCACATACATGTGTAAATATATATACATGTGAGGTGTGGGTGTGTGTAAATACATGTGATTTATTCCTTATTGGTCTCTTTTTCAACCTTCATTTCTTCATTTATGCACATTTCCAACAGATATACATCAAGTTACACTTTTGTAACTGCAACTAAGTGTGATTGCAAATGGCATGTAAGTGAGTTCACTAAAATTCAGTTCAGGGACTCTTGGCAGGTGATAAGAAATTGAAAATAAAACTCAGCATAAAATGTTGGATGAATTTTGTAGATGATCCATTTAAAGTATGATGAGAACCCTTTTTTTTTTTCTTATTTCAGACAAGGAATTTCAGGATTCCATTTTGGGCAATATATTAAATCCATAAAGCTGAATGGGGCTTTCCAAGTTACTGTGCTGGATAATGCGGTTACTGAATTTTCTCCTGAATTTGAACATGATTGATTAACTTTTATAGGGACATAATGTAGCAACACACTTTACTTTTCTGGGTAGTTATAATATTTCTTACTCAATATATACCTAAGTGTTAACATTTCATTCTACCTTCCTGAATTAGCAAGTGCTTGTTCCAAATCATAAACTGTTATTCACAAGAAAACTGAGGTCCTTTATTGTTCCTTTATTTCCTCTGTGTAATACTGGAAAATAGACTTAATTCAAAAACATTTTCAAAATTAAAGTTTGACGTCTGTTGTTTTTTTAAAGACCGTACTAAAAATTTGTAAAAAGTAGCCATTATGGTAAAAATGGTAATAGAAAAACAGCTAGAAATATGCCATCCTAACCCCAAAATTCTTTTAAAAGTTTTCATGTATTAAACAGATCTGTTGTAGTAGGTAATATTTCTACAATTGTCAGAAGGAATAACTTTGTGTATACTGACAGACAATTCCTGGAAGCACTCAATTATTTTATTTATTTACTTTTTTTACACAAACAAGATGAGTAAATATGTTGTTTACAAGTAAGATATGCTGTTTGAAACTGTGACAACAACAAAAGTGTTAAAATCACAAAGAGAAGTCAAGGTTAGGTAGGTTTGAAGTTTCATAAGGTCATATCAGCGTTCCTCCTCTAAAGAGATCTGCAATTGAAATCATCAGTGTCTCCGTTAGGTTCCCAGAAATGCTTCCCATAAAGTCCAGCTCCCACTCTTACAGCACACAGGATCTCAAATCAAAGATAATAACTCTGTTGATGACAGTTCCTCTCTTAAGGCTCATCCCAAGATTCAGAACTTTGATTCAAGTCAGCTACAAAGGGCTAATTTTCTAAACTATTCAGACTTCACATCAAGGTTTTATAATAAAATATTGGAGATTCCCACCATTTTTGATTCTATATCCAGCATGTTTTTTCTCACTTGCCTTAACATTTTACTGCTAAAATACTGAATATAGGGTTTCATAAAATTTACAAAATTTTCTGACTGAAAGAAAAAAAGAATTCTTTAATACTAGTTTTTCAACACTTCTTCAATATTTGAATGTTTTAATTTTAGAGGCCTCACCAAACCACTAAATATTATTCACTGTCTTCAGGGCTGTGATTCTTACTATACACCTAAGTAACCATTTTTATTCTATACCTTTTTTAACAACCATATATGTAAAGGAGAAAAATTAGTTCAGTTTTACTTATTTCACATTTTATAAAATGGTATCCTTAGAACAGCAAGGCAAACATAATTCATAGGATGCCACCCTCATGTATATAAAACTAGTGTATAGTCACAAACAAGTTCACAATTTTTGTTCACCTTTACACAATCTTTGCACATCTCTAAATTTTTCAGCATAACATTTTCTGTGGTCTCATCTAAAAGATTCTCAAAACAAGAACAGGCAAGGAATATACGCACATGTGTTAGAATCACAGTCTCTGGGGTTTTTCTTGTCCATCTAATAGGCGCTTTGCTGTATTATATATTTCAGCACAAGGCATGCTTCAAAACTGCCTTTTCTTCTACATGAAAAACACCAGCACTGAGGAAAGGCATACAGCATTCAAGAGAGGGAAACAAGCCCTGGGGATTCAGCACAAAATTATGGCTTCAAAAGCACTATTTTTACTGTTTCAGCAGTCTTCAAAAATTATAAAGACTTCATAAATGTCAGATTTCTGCCTTAAACCATCCTAGAGGCTATGAAGTTGAAGCTGAACAGCAATAGACCTTTTATTCTTGGCTCTGGGACTTACAGTAGTGAGAAGACAGCTTTATTTGTGTAGATTTACTTTTCATCAACTTGGACAAAATCCAGTGCTATATCTAAAGCCAGCTGGAGACCAGTAAGAGGGCAGGCACATTAGAACACCTGAATCCCACACAGTCACTGTGGTCAATCAGATGAGTACATGTATGTAAAATGGGGGAAGTGAAGACTGGTTTGTAGTTTGTAGACAACCTCTCCTGAAGAGGGTCATGTAATGAGAACCACACTTCTGGTTCAGCTCTTAGACAGTTATTTGTATTAAACATAAAAATGATCCATATGGTTCCAAATATCTTTTTTGCTTTGAGCTTTAAAAACAGCCACCCTGCTGTTCCAGTAAATGAAAGAAGGTAAAGTACAGTGTCATCTTTACTGTGTGCATTTTGTATTGCCTTGCTGGTCTGCAAATCATCGTGGAGGCAACTTCACAAATAAAAAGAGGCATTACATTTATGGCACTGGAAGAGCTGTAGAAATAAAGTTGTGTGTTTTTAATAATAGCTATGGAATTCTTAGACTGTTTTGAAGCTTGGCGAACCTAGCATGTATCCAAAAGCTTTAAAAGACTTGATCTGAGTTAGGTGCTTATGCAGTTACTAACTATTCTTATCAACATAGCACCTAGATACTTGTTAAATAATCTATGATATCACCTTTAATTTAATAAAATTTAAATTAAAAAATTATCTGTTATTTTATTAATTCCACAAAATAATTTATTTTTAAAAAACCCCAAAGGTATTTTAATCACATAGTAAATTAACACACCTCAGCTTTTAAGCAAGATTAATGATAAATCAGTGAGGCAAACAGCAGCTTAAAAGTTTATCAGACAGCTATTTACATCCCAGTATTCTCAAGAACTATATGTAGGTCTTGTCTTCAAAGAGCTACTTTAGGCAACTGTCTCTACCAAATCCTTTTCCTTACTAGGCACAGTTTATCTGCACCATAACTTTAATTTCATAAGTGCTTATCTGCAAAACAATTGAGACAACCAAACTTATCCTCTGTCAGATCTCATACAGTGCAAGTGGTCATGTGAATGAAGAGCAGAACAATTTTATCATTCTAACTGTGAAAAGTTAAGACACTCTGTCTACCAGAGCAGTTGAAATGTTACAGAAATTAAGGAATACTTTAATTTGAGAAGGTAAGCCAGTAAACAAAAATTACTTCCTTGAACTGCATATTCAGCTAATCTTGTTTCATTGCCCAATCACTTGTTTGCTTTGTAAAACTATTAAAACAAACTCAAGATTAATTTTTCCACTACTTAGTTATGCTTGAGAAATATTATCATCTACCAAATTAGAGTCATGCATTTGGTTACATGAGCTTTCATTTGAAATATATTTTGAAAGAATAATTGCTTCTTACTTTGAAAAACAAAACCAAAGAATGTATCTGAAAACTTCACTGCAGTTTTTGCTGTTTTTTTCTTATTTTATTCAGCAGATAACAACATGCCTTCATAAGTAAGAGCTTCCAGAGTGTTTTGTTCTCCCATCCAGTCAAACTGCTTCAGTGGAAGATAGTCTGACCTTACATCTTTTCCCTGACTTAAACTCAGTGCTGCATCTAAGAAAGTGGACAATCCATTCAAATACACATCAGCCTGAGTAGCTGCATGTAGCTGAGGAGGACATGGGTATTGGCATGATTAACTACCATAGCTAGCACAGTTTATCAGGAAGGGCAGGCATATTAACCATCACAGCTTCAGAATTATTATTAAGTCTGTGGTACATATTGAAGCTTGCTTCATGATCTCTACTGCTCTGTGAGGGGAACAACATATAACTCAACATTGAACAGGATACTCAAAAGGTCTGTCTTTGTCTTGTGGAGGGATTTTTGGGCCAAAATCTACAGACAGAGTTTAACTTCTTCCTGGACAGGTCTAAGGTCTGAGCTGCAATTGCTTTTGCTTAGACTTTAAAAAGCAACTTTTCTACTGAGGTGAGAAATCTGGGAATATCTGCTTTCTTTAATCAAAATTAGCATTTTTAACCCCTGCTCCCTAATTTTTCCATGACAAACAGGAACAAATTGAACTAACTTCTACTGCAAAGTACTAAGTTTAGAAAAGCAAGCAAAAGAGATGCAAATCCCATCGCAAGTTTTTACAAAAACATACATTCCAGTAAGTTCCCATACGTATACAAGTGTCAAGAACAATACTGAGCTGCAGTGCATATTCCTGTCCAAACATGACCCTAGACCCCCTTCTCTTAGGTTAAGCCCATACCTACAAACCATGCCAAACTGTCCCCAAAACCCAGTTGTACACAGGTGTCCATCAGCTTAGGTGAGGCTTCCCTCACAACCAGATGCCTTCTCCTGGGCCCACCAACCTGTCCAAACACCATCCAGCCCATCTGACCTGCCTTACAGCAGGCAGCAGCTGCAGCCAGGCAGGGTTTTCTGCTCTGAGGCACTCCCAGCCACCATGTCTGTGGATATTCAGGAGCAGGGAGGAAGGTGCCTTTCCTGTTGCCATGCACCTCTCCAGCATACAGGAGATTGCAGATCCCACAGAACAAAATAGGGCACCCACAGAGGGTACCCAACTCTGTTGGCAGCATCTCTGCTGACCAGACTGGATAGTCTCAGGCTTCTGGAAAGCAATTGCACTGAATAAAGAGAAGAAGCTTTCTAGCTGCAGACCATTTAGAAAAGCTGCAGGAAAAAAAAATGTAAATTTTTTAGAAAGCAGTTTGTAGGTTTGCTGTTCACTAGCTGGAATGGAGAATCTTTTTGCAGCATAACTTAGAAAGAATATCAGTGCAAGTGTAAAACTTCATGTCAGAGTTACTGCAGCAAAATATAGCCTCCCAATTTCTTTCCTAATATCACCTTTCATATGAGGTTTTATTGATTTTTTTCTTCTGTTTCAGTTGTTCTAAAATGTTCAACAACTACTGGTATCTCCTTCGCCAGCCCTCAATTTCAAAGTATCTAGGTTATTTTTAGAGATACTTAATTCTTTTTCAGATATGACCTAAATAGATCTCCAGAGCCTACATTTATAACCTCAGTAACTTTATTAAAGTCAGGGGCATTATTTCAACAGTCTTCTCATCTGCATTTTTCTTCTACGTCCATTTTAAGGGAAGTACAGTATTCATCTGCTAGTGGCATCTGTCTTTGGGACTCAAAGGATTTGATATGTTTAATGTCATACTGTGTGATGCAACTTTTGATGCATATGATAGTTCTTGGTCATCTTAATTTCAGCTTTTTCAGTTCTACAGTCTGCTCCTCCACACAAGTGTAAAATGTTTAATTTGCAAAATAAGTTGTTTCCCTAAGACTCTTCTTTCATCACTGTCCTCTAGTTTTCATTTTTTCTCTTTGTTTTCTACATTCTATTATCCTCCTTTCGTAAGGAGCCATCTAAAAATAAATTTAACAAGGTACCTTCTCTTATTTGATAACAGACACTTGTAGTTAAGAGATAGTATGTTCTGTTTGTCTTTTAATTTGCATTTCATTTATTCCAGAAGATGTTATGTCTTCTCAATCTATTCTAAAATGACTATACTTAAAATATCTGTGAATGCACTTTTTAAGAAAAGATTAATATTGGAATGTTGGACCACAGGTCTCATGTCACTGAAGACATAGAGTAATTCATGACTGGTTTTAAAAAAGTTATCCCAAGAGATAAAGAGTTAATTCTTCAAGTATTAGGGAATAATTTAAAGGAGTCACACCTCTGCAAAGAAGAGGTGCAGAAAAGTGTCTAGATAATGATCAGTAATAACTAGTATATACTCAATATTCAATTATTGTGATTTTAAGACGACTTTATAAAAATTGCTAAAAAATAGGAACAGTATTTTTAACCTGATCCTTCCTGAAAAGGTAATGGTCTGCCAGGTATGCTAGATTGGACAAGAGGGAATGGCTTCAAGAAGAAAGAGGGCAGACTTAAGAGTAGATGTTAGGCAGAAATTTTTTACTGGGAGTGTGGTGAGGCACTGGAACAGGTTGCCCAGAATGGTTGTGGATGTCTCATCCCTGGAAGTGTTCAAACCTAGATTGGATTGGGCTTTTAGTAACCTGGTCTAGCGGCATCTTCCACCTCCCAAAGCAGGGAAGTTGGAACTAAATGATCTTTTTTGTCCCTTTCAACTTAAACCTTTCTATGATTGTAAACATACTTCACTTTTCTTTTTTCCCGTATAACACGGAACATTTATTATAACTGCAAAAACCAAGCAAATATCAATAAAAAGCTGCAGTAACCTTGCTCAGGAATGTTGTACTGATGTGCACTAGGGAGCTGTTACGTCAAAGTCCGCCTTTTTCTTCACACACTACGCAGCTTTATGATCTGAATCTACAAACATTTTCTGTGCAAATATGTGAAGATGTGTACAGGTATATAATGTATGATTTCCATAGATTGTTCATCATCTGAGAGGTAGGTTATTAATTGGGTTTCCTCAACAAAAATCTCAGTTTGTAACAATGACTGATCTAGTAACATTAAAACTTTTTTTTGTGGTTTTCGGAGAACTGAATGTTTCTTTTGTGGCTGCAGTTTGGGAGGGAATACAAAGGAAGCCTATGGGAAACTGAGTTTGAGGGGATTTCAGGCACTTGTCAGAAGGAAACTGACCTATAAAGCTATTTGTTCTTTGATTTTCTATTCTTGACACCCTACGTATTTAGTTATTTGAATTATAATATCTGTATGGTGTCTAAAACTGCTTTGCAAGAAGAAGAAAATAGTCTTCTTAGATGGTACTACTTTATGATTTCAGCTAAATGCTTATACAGAAGGATCAAGAAGGATAATGGACAAAAAAGAAATGTGCAAATCACACTTTATTGAAAAGCTGATAATTTATCCACTGGTTAGTAATTCTTCATTATAAATCTGAGAACTTAAGTAGGTGAGAGTATTGTTGGAAAATTTTTTGTCAGTTCCCTGCTTCCTACAGTAACTTCTTGTAGATTTTAACTACTGCCTTTGCAACTTTCCTGGATATACTGTCTGAAAAATAGAAAGCTAAAGATGCAGCATGGAGGTAATTATAGGTGCACAAGGATTGATACTTCCCAACCACAAGCATTTTGACCAAGATCTACTACTTAAATAGCAAAATTGTTCAGAAGTTTTTACCAGTATTTTGTGTCAAGGACGCATCCTGAGTATAAAACCACAATAATCTACCTTTACAAAAGGAAATGTAACAATTATATCTCTTAACTTTTTGTAAATTCTTTGTATTTTATGGAGATGGTGATGTTTATGTTGATGATAATATCAAACTCATCAAAATCATAAAAGGAAATATGAACACATGTCTCTTGTATAGCTTGATCTCATTATTAACATTTTTTAGTACTTGCATGGACCTTTGTATTACTAAAATTGCATTAATAGTAATTTTATATACACATAGTTACATACAGAATAGTGCACTAAGCAGATGACCTTGTAAAAGCAACATAGCCCCCTAGAACACAAAGCATTGTTATTTGCAGTTGTAATGCCTTCATTCTAAATATATATTTAAAATAATTGAAATTTATCAGACCAGTCATCAATTTCATACTGAATTATTTGTTGTTACCATCTTATTTTTAAAACAAAACTAAGTTAATATAAATTCTACAAGATGTTTCCCTTAATAGGCAAGGCACTTTGAAACTAGATGGCTATTTATCCTTCTTCCTTTTTCTTTGCCATTCACAAAGTCTCCATTTTTTATTGGCATATTGGGAAATAGTGTACACCCTTCACTTCACAGGTTACACCACATGCAGAAATTTTAGTGTTACCATTAATAGTATTGCTAAACTCATGAAAATTGCCATCTGCACATTACTTTGGAATAATTAGTGGAAGATTTTTGATTGGAGAAACAGTGAAAAACATGTAAATACTTTGCTGAAACATAGAACTAATTTCTTTAGGGCTATGGAACTGGATTTACTCTGTCTTTTTAGCAGACTGATCACATGTAGTATTTCATTATTAAAGGGAATATATTTCTGAATAGGACTTGAAATTCTGGGATACCAGTGAGGTGGAAAGAAGGATTCAGAGTTTAAAACAGAAGACAGAAGAAAGAAAGAAAGAGTGTCGCTGCTGAGGATTTTTTATTCCTGAGTATTCAATGGAAAGTCCCTATAGGGATGAGTCTCTGCTTAGAACATGACTAGCAATTGCCTTTGATATTTGTCTTTGATTTATGATCTGTTTCTGCCCTGGAGAAGCAAGGACAGATGTGGTGCTGGGTACCTCTCTTGCATCTCAGACACATATTGTTATAATAGTGCCTATGTAAAGAAGAGTTGTTATCTGGCAGCTTGGAAAGGACAAACAAAACTTTGATGCAGTAGGTAAGCAATGAACTTGAAAACACTCCCCTGCCTTCAATCCTGGAAATAAACATCAGATGTATCCTGAGTAAATGTTGGGAAGAGATGCAGGAGTGCACCGTCTTTCCTTTGATGTTATTCCACCTTTCTCCTGTATTTTTCCAGTGCCCTATTTTCTTTTGGATAAAAACACAAGTATGAAGTAGCAAGTGCCCTCTGACAAGTCTCCTATCATGAGCAAAGGCATGGAACCAGAAGGGTGGGGAACATCACAAAACTTTCCTGCCCCACAGTTTAGACACAGCACTTCTGTCAACTACCAGTTTGGGAGCCTGGACCAGCCAAATGAGGTATATCCAGAACCTTCTACAACACAGCTATAGTCATGAACTTTTACAGGTGGTGATTAATAGAAAATTATTAAATAGCTGTGATTTGAATCAGAAAAAACTCTTATGTGTTTTTCTGTTTATCACCTGTATATCACAGATCAGTTTCTCAATTGTGACTGAAGATTTGACTAATGCTTTGTAAATGTGAGAAAATGGATGAGGGCAGGAAGGAGTCCATTTGGAGAGGTTTGCGGTTATTTTTGTACATGCATGCATTACTGATTCCTTCTGTACTATCAAACTTAAATAGGAATTATATGAAATTCAGCTCTGTTGCCTCTGTTGCAGTTTTTGTTTACTTCTGGAAATAGCTCTACCTAAAAACAGTTATGTTTTAGCAAGAATTTTCTGATAAATAAAGCCAATGTTCAGGGCAACTACAGAAATTGCCACAAAAAAATTTGAAAAATATCTCTAGAAAACTTACAGCACACCATTAGAGGTACTCAGGCAGGACTACAGTGATGGAAATGAAACTTTCTTGTTTCAAACACAGTCATATAGTTGTTCTCCTGTTCCAAAACCAGTCCAATATGTCCTCTTAGAATGCAGTGGAGTCATCTGGGAATTACTCAAGACAGTGAGACAGACAGTACTGCAGAAAAAAAAAATTCCTCTGTTTGTTCTGCACTTCAGAAATGCCTGTAATTGACAGCAGCAGTACCCAGGGAGCAGGGAAGATAGTGAAATATAGCTCTCTGTAGGCATTAGGAAAGTAAAGTTTAATTTTTCTTATGTTGACAAGCTATAAGTTTTGGGAAGTTCCAATTAAAAATTTGGAATAATGTGCCTTTAACAGTTCCTAGCAAGACTGTAATTCCATCAAAGAGCTATTTATAAACTGAAACATTTGAGTTAAACTTAGTTAATATTACTCTGATTCCAAGAGTGACAACTTCAACACATATTTTTATTACACACCATTTTGGTTATGTCAGATAGATCCAGCTAAAGCAGAAACGTTTAAACACCCTGTTGAAATTAACATGATTTTATGTAAATGTTCTTTTATTGAATCTAATTCAGCAAATGCAGACTTCTGTGCTAGAAACCTCACTCATCTCATAGGAGGTATTTTCCTCCTGACATGCACCATTCATGTTCTGCTGCTGCTTCTCATTGAAGCTTCATAAATGGGAAGGAGTGGATTAATTTCTCATTATGTCCTTCAGAAAGACAATTGGAGTTCTTATTAGACCTGGTTAGGCTTTCTTTTTCATTATTTTTTATAAATTTGTTTACAGCCATTGATTAAGAGTTGCATTTTACAGTCTGGACAATCTAATAGGATTTTGCTAATAGAAATGTATACCTTCGTTTCCTGTCACAGAAAGAAAAGTGATCCTTTGGTGAGTTTAACACATTACTCATTTCAAAAGAAATTACAGCTATTCAAAGTAATTAGGTCAGACTCTCTGAAAAACAGCTCTCCCTTGACTATTATAAATGATCCAAGAATTTCAACAAGTAGAATTTTTAAACTGATGTGATTTCAATTGTATATTCAGTTTTATCTTGGAATCATCTAATTGCTTAAAACTTGTAAGAAAATGTAACTGCAGCAGACCTGAATCAAATACATGTTATGAAAATTTGGAAATAAGGAATTTTTTGTTCTCAGAGGCAATTGGTTGAATTGACATTCCTATACTTTATGTCCAGATAACAGCAGAACAGATTTAAACTGAAATGAGAATCAATCTGGAAGGAACTTTTGCTAGTGACAATTTTAAGATTTATCTGAAAATACCTGCAGTTCTGTCACAGTTATGAAAAACTGTTACTTTTTTCCTTTCAAATGGGAATGAGGGGATTCTTATAGCTAGTGAGCACAGTCTAAGAAGTGTGCGATTTTCAATGAATGAATTGCAGTACTTTCTGTAAAGCCATCCTGATTTTATGCTGTGTGTCTAAATCCAGGTATGGTGAGTTGACCCTGGCTGAAAACCAGGTGCCCACCAAAGGCTGATCTATCACTCCCATCCTTAGCTGGACCTGAGGCAAAATAGAATGAAAGGCTCATGGGCTGAGATAAGGGCAGGGAAAGATCACTCACTAATTACCATCGTAGGCAAAACAGACTCAACACACAGAAATTAGTCTGATTTATTGCCAATTGAATTACAGTAGGGTAGCCTAATCTCAAAACACATTACCTCCATCCCTCCCTTTTTTCCAGGCTTAGCTTCATTCCTGGTTTTCTCCACCTTTTCCCCACTGGGGGCACACAGGGTTGTGGATTGGGGACCGAGGTCAGTTAATTACATGTTATTTCTGTTGCTCCTTCCTCCTTAGTGTAAAGACTCCTCACACTCTTCCCTTGCTCTAGCATGGGAGACAGTTCTCCACTAACTTCTCCAATATGAGTCCTTCCTACAGGCTGCAGTTCTTCATGAACTGCTTCAGCATTGGTCTTTCCCATGAAGTACATTTCTTCAGGAACAAACCATCCCCTTGGGGTCATAAGTCCTGTCAGCAAATCTGCTCCCATGTGGCCTCACTTCATGAGTCCACAAGTGCTGCTAGGAGTTTGCTCAAGTGTAGGCTTCCCATGGGAACACAGCTTCCTTCAGGCATGCACCCACTCCAGTGGAGTCCTCCACAGACTGCAGGTGGAACTCTGCTCTCCCAGGAACTTCCATGGACTGAGGGGGACAGCCTGACTCACCATGGTCTTCACTATGGAGTGCAGGGCAATCTCTGCTCTGGCACCTGAAGCACCTACTGCCCCTCCCTCTTCACTAACCTTGGTGTCTGCTCTCAGATATTTTCACTCCACTCTCTCACTGTGGTTTTCCAGGTTTATTCCCCTTCTTAAATCTGTTATCCCAAAGGCACTACAGCTATCACTGAGGCGCTTGTCCTTGGCCAGCAGCAGGTCCATCTTGGAGCCAGCTGGCATTGTCCCTGTCTAACATGGGGAAACCTGGCAGCTTCTCATAGAAGCCACCACTGTGACCCCCCACTACATAAACCTGGCCATAGAAACTAAATATTGAACTCAAGTCTGAATCCTATACCATGATCTCTATCTCATCAAAATAAAAACAGTCTATTGACTTCATTGCTACTAGTCTTATCCAACAACAAAGTGTGAATCTACATCTTTACTATTAATATCCCCTCTCCACCTATTTTCTGTCTACGCTAATACAAAATATAATCAGCTTCATTACTTTCTTCTCCCATATATCCTCCCTTCTCCGCTATAACCTCAGGCTGATATATTATAGTAATCAACTTGCATGTAATTGTTTTCTTAGCCTGGAATCACCAAAGGACAATATGAAGAGAATACTAGGATATTTCATGGTAGATGGAGCTTCACCCTCTCTTATGCATTAATGAAATGCTAAGCATCTGCTGAGCATCCAGTACAATCACTGAACTGAGGCATATCTCAAAAAGGCTGATTTATTAGTTTTATATTTTTTACCTTTTTTACTGCCTTTTATGTCTCTGATACCAGCTTTTGCTCATGTTGGTATTTCACCTTTTTTTTGCAAATTCATGAAAAAGTTTGTATTTTATCATGTTAGAGTATTCTGCTTTGATAGTTCATTTTCCTTTATCAGTTGACATTGTTACAGACATAGTTTGCCTTTTTAATTTTTTGTTTCATTAAAAAAATAAAGCCTTCAATGCCAGTTTCTTTTTCAATTTTTATTTTATCTACTGTCTGAATAAACTACTCTCATATTGAAATATTTTTGTCCTGGGTCATCCTCGGTACTTCTGAGGAGTATGAGAAATTACATACATATGAAAATTCAGTTTGTTTAGGGTTTTTTTCCTTTTTTTCAGACAGTTCAAGTGCCAACTCATACTGTAAGTTCTCATTAGGTGTTCCATTTTCTGTGACTTAGGAATTACTTGCCAGATTTAATGAAGTAACACTTAGCAAGGTTTTTCAGTATTATGTTAATATGTCACCTACACACCATAATTGCCACAAAGAAATCCAAATCAAGTTTTTTCCACATGTGTATTTTCTACTACCCTCTATAGAAACTATTAATATTGTTGTAGGCATGAAAATCCCATAGAACTCCATCACAAACCATTTTTCATTCAGTCTAATTGGAATTCCCCTTTTCTGACTTTAGATATCTTCAGTATAGTCATATTTATGTGAGATAGTCATCTGTGCAACTTCTGTAGCTCATTGAGGAAAATTGCCAAGCCTAAAGTTCCTCTGACCTATATCATCTGCAATAGCACGACATGAACTTCAGATTTGATGTATCCTTGTCCTTACTGTGGATGTTCACAGAATCCCCTGGACAGCATTATCGATGTCTACACTGTGTCAACAGAATTTCTTCTTTCTCACGTCTGAAGTGTTCCACTGCTATTCTTCTTACCTATCTGAGACATGCAGTGGTCTACAGAATCTCATGATTTTGTTTCTTCTCACACCATTGAAATTACTTTTAGTGACACAAGTCACCATTTTAGTGGCATCTGCTCCTCTGTACATGAGATAGTTCTAGTCTTCTCCAAACTGCTCCCTCCTACAGAGCCCACACTGACATCTACATATGCATCTCTGGGGGAAGAATGCATGGAAATTACATGGCTAATGTTTGTACATTTCCACTCCATTCTAGTCTCTAACTTGCCTCTGCCCATACTGGGAAGTAATCTAGTCCATTATAACAGTGGTAGCCTACTGAGGGATATGTAAAACAAGCCATTACACTTTTCTCATTTAAAACAAAGTGGACTTGCTAAACTAATTTCCATCTTGGCTTTATTTTGGACATAAAAGCAAGGATGGGTGAAATGTTTTAATTAGCAGGCCCACTATGCATGCTGCTGTGCCAGATAACAAATATACCTTCAGCTAATCCATATGCTGCTCTGTAGCTTTCTTTACATGAACATCCCAGCCTTCACCTGCAATACAAACTGTAATATTGAATGAAAGGTTCAAATAATTTTTCAGGGATTGTTTTTAGAGGCACAAAAGAAAGATAACAGCACAAAACACTGGCATTTTGAGATGCTATACTCTCTTTAGCTAGTACTTTCTACAAAGTCCAGTCATTATCTTCCAGGGCCCTCTATGTATAAATACATTGCAAAACATTGATCTGAGGAGAATGTATTGCTAGTGAGTTAATTTCAGAGTTAGATCATGTACTAATTAAAGTGACTGTGGAGTGTTGACCTACACCTGGAAAACAAAAAGCCAACAAAAAAACAAAAAATAGAACATAGAGATTTAACAACAGACCTGCTAGAAGGTTCTGATATAACGAAGATCACAAATAATGACTTCATTTAATATTTTGTGATATACTTTGGTGGGAAAAGTAAATAGTCAAATGGTCTAGGAAGTCTCTAAGGCTTCAATAAAGGGGAAAATTATTAGCATATGTATTCTTAAGTAGAGAAGAAAACTGAATCAATTGATAGAGTTTACGACTTTGAAAGCTAAGCATAATAAAATATATTTTGAAAAAGAGGTGGTATATACAAGTGTAGAGAAAAGAGACAAAAGAAATGCCTCCAGTGTGTAGGAAGACAGAATTCTTTGAAGCTTGCACTGGATCTTTTATGAAAGAGGAATAAAGCTAACAACAGATTTCTATCTTATAAACTTTGCCCAAAAAAAGTGTCAAAGATCCAAAATGATCAGGTTCTTCTCCTGTAGAAATTTTCATGGAATTTTCTTGAAATTTAATTAGGACTAGTAATGATTAATACTCTATGCCATCTGGCAAATCTAAACATTTGCTTTAGGAGTCTTTAAATTGAGAGCTTCTTCAATGTAACTAAAAAATTGAACTATGTTTTATGATCACTTTATTACTTTTTAACTGAGAACATTTCTGTTTCTTGTAGAATCATAAGGCAATACCCCACGTTCATAGAAAAACACTTAAAATATATGGCTTAAAATATACTGCTGTACAAAGAAGCTAAATGTATTATAGGGTCTCTCAAAATCTTAACAACCAGCAAAGTAAAGAGAAACAAATATATATAAATAAATAATCCCATTTCAGTAAAACAAGCAAAAGAGTTAAAATGCTTTGACTTTCACTTTGCTTTCATCATGTCTGAACAATAATCTTTTAACAAATATAATTCCATTAGACTGCAAAATAATCTCAATTCTGTAAGTAGAGTATAGATATCATAAAGAAATCCAGTCAACCCTGCACTTACCTCTGAACAAAATTTAATTTGTTCCAAGTTTTAAACGTGTGTAAATGTGTGTATGCGCATTTGAGGTGCCTCATTGCAACTCTCAGAACTTCTGTTAAAGCACTGTATAAGCAATGTATGGAAAATAAGGGATTTGATCAGTCTAGGTCCTAAAAAGATCAAAATAAATCAATAAATGCACAGTTTCTTGCGGGTTGTAGTGTATGCAGTGTGTTGAAGGCCACCTGATGTCTGCATCACAGCTGCACACCCACTTACTCAAACACTATTCACTCAAACATACTGGCAACTGAGCCTTCAAACCTTAAGCTTCTCCAAGAAGAATGAGGTGAAGAAGGGTTTGTATTCTCAGTAGATCACTCTAGAGCAAGGATCACATTAATCTGTAGGAATAGGTGACTGTGCTTGTGTTGCCTTTTTTGAATGCAGAGGTTGTGGGTAATGTTTACAGTAAAACTGTTTTATAAGTATTTGAACCAGTCCCAGACCCTTATAGCCTGTGTTGACAACTATTGTCATGTAAAAGTAAACACCAAATAATCAGTAACTGTAATTAACCTTTTCTTGGAAGTTATAATACTCCTCTGAAAAATTTGTATCTAGAGGGTACATCTACATGGCAATAGAAAATGTTACCAGAGCAGATTTATCTCTATTCCAACCAGCTTTATCATACAAATAAAATTTCAGCCAGCAACTCTATGTGCAGCATGCTGAACAGGTTTCTACAGCAATATTCTCTTCCATTTGCAAGACAAAATCACTGGGTGGAGAAGGAGCACCATGAACATAAGCAGTGTGGCATTTTCTGGGAAAGTGGCAGCAGGCAGTACAGCTTGACAGATCACATTTAAGAGCTGGTTTAATAACCAGGAACTACTAGATTTTTAATAATCTCTAAATCAGGCAAAACTGCCTCTAGCACAGTCCCTGGAATAAACATCAGCTTAATTTTTCATACACTGCAATCCTTTTTTCCTTTCAGATCCTGTTGCAAGCTGGTAAATCTGACCTACAGAGGGACAGCATTTCTGATCCTGAAGGTGTGTATAGTGCATGCAAAATTTTTGTCCATATTACTCAAAAAAAATATTTTAAAGTTAAGCACTAGATTTCCTATTGTTTTGTGGGCTGTTTTGCAATTCATGCTTATATTAGTTTCTGTGAAATCATTAAGACTTTAAATAGTTAGAGAATAGTTAATTGAAAGCAGTAATTATATAAATGACAAAACTAGAGGAAGATTTTTTTTATCAAAACAGGCTGCAGCACATGTTGCTTCGTTAGGTGAGACTGTTATTCAAACTACCACGTCACCTCCTAGAGATGAAGATTTTGAGGAACAACCACCTTACGGATTTCCACCACAAGCAATTAGCTCTCAAAGCAAAAAGAACTTCTGATCCCTTCAAATTTTAGAGTGCCTGTTTTCTCACTCATGAATATAGGACAGAAACCATCAATCCAAGGTTCACCTACTAAGGATATCAAATCATATAACACTATAGCTTGAATAAAGTTTCAGAAAACCTTACAAATAGAAGGTGACTCATTTGAAAAGCAGTTCTAAAATAATTAAATATATAAGTTTATTTTCCATTTAATGTGACTTGCCTATCCTGCATCAGCCTTTTTGCCCTTCTCAAATCTTCATTCACAAAGCCTAGCGATGATGATGATGATGATGATGATGATGATGATGATGATGATGATGATGATGATGATAATGAACGTGATTTCAGGCAACATTTGTAAATATTGGTCTAATGTAGTTAATGTCAAGAATTTATAGGCTTGAAAAAACGGATTTGTTCATCTTTCTGAAATATTTATTTGCAAAAACGTTGCTAATAACAAATTTGACCATACAAATCTATCTCAAACTCAGTTCTAGGATTAGTGGTCAAGACTGAGAGCCCTAGAGCTGCTGGGCAGGGCTGTATCACAAAGGCATCTTGACAGAAGACACCTTGTGAAGTTCAATGACAGCAAGTTGCTCATGGGATGGATGTGGTGGGTGAACAGCAGCCAGCAGTGAAGCAGCTAAACAGTTGCTTGCTTACCTCCCACTTCCTGTCTCACAGTGGGATAGGGAAGAAAATAGGAAGGCTGGGAGTTGGAAAACTCATGGGTCTAGATAAAGACAGTTTAACAGGAGAAGGAAAGTGAAAAGCAGTCAAAGCAAAGCAACACAAATTTCTCAGCACCACCCTTAGGCAGACTGATACCCAGCAAGTCTCCAAACAATAGCTGCTTTAGAGGGAGGAAGCTTCTTCCTCTATCCCAGTTTTTAATACTGAGCATGACATTTATGATTATATAGTATTATATATTATATATCATAGAATATCTCTTTGCCAATTCAGTTCACCTGTCCTAGCTGTGACCCTTCCCAGCCTCTTCTCTACCTCTGACTGTTGGAAGGCAGAGTCAAAAGAAGAGAGAACCTTGGTGCTTAGCAATCATGTAACACTCCACCCCCAGAGCTGCAAGCCTAGGGGCTCTGCTAAGAGTTTTACTAAAATATTTATATAGATAGCGTTCTTTAATATCTTAAGAAAATGTCAAGTGAATAAGCCATGGACTTGTTCCCAAGGAGTTTCCTTATTAATATAGGGGAGAAAATAAGGGAACTTGACAAAAGTTCAAAAAGGGCACTACACAAGCTAAACAAATGTTCCACCACAATACCAACTCAGCACATGTTAATCAACAAGACCCAAGTCAATATTCAGTCAAGTCACCACATTTCCATCAAATCCACCCCCTTCAGTTCCATCCAAGTCACCCAAAGCATCAAGAAAGGAGTAAAAAAAAGAGAGGTGAAAGAGGAACAAATAGCTACCACTAAAACTTTGTGGAAGACCAGCTCTCACATGTCCTGATGGCAGGGCCATGACACCTGGTTTTATCTGCTCTGGTCCCTGTAGTCAGACCCCCAGTAGGGCCTCTGACGCACTGACCAGTCTAGGGTTCCAACCCAGGGTGAGGGGCTGTGTTCTCACTGTCCCTGCCAGTCTGAGCTGGGTCAGGGATCCAGGAGCTGTGCGTTGTTATAGTTTTCCCGGGCTGTTTGTGACTGGCAGCTGCTCCAGAGCTTCCCTGTGTGGGCTCTAGGACCTGCCATGAGGGATATGCCACAACTCCAGCTCTGTGAGGTTCGGCCCATCCCTGCCGCCTACACACACACAGAGACACCCTTGCAAGGTGGTTCTGACCCAATAATAATTGGTCTGGTATGTAACAAAGCACTGTTCAGCAACAGCCAAAATAGTTGGTGTGCTATCAACAATGTTTTAGCCACAAATCCAAAACCACAGCACAATAGGAGCTGCTGTGTAGAACATTAACTCCAACCCAGACCAATCCAGTACAACAGTACGGTTGGGAGAGCAGCTCTAGAGACAAGGAACTGGATGTCCCAGTGGTCAAGACGACCATGACTTAGTAATGCATACCTTCTAATTAGGCTGGACAATAAGGAATAATTTGAGACCTATTACTTTATAAAATTTTTTTTTATCAGAGAAGATGAAGTTAGACTCTTCCTAGAGGTGCATGGGAATAGGACAATTGACACAAGCTGGAATACAGGAAATTCTAGTCAAATATTAGATAGTTTGTTTGGTTGCTTCATTTTTACCATAAGTGTGGGATGGTCTTGAATTAATGAGATCTATTTTGAGCAGGGAATTCAACTAGATGCACTCTGGAGTGTCAATGTAAACTATGTTTCTGTGGTTCTATCCCTGAGCCAGGAAAAATTTAAATCTATACTTGCATATGTCTCTTAAGACAAATATTTTTGTCTTGAGATAAGTATCAGCTGTTAATCAGGGTGGACTGAAATAAGTGGGAGGATGGGCATATATTTAAGAAGTGTTCTGAACAAGGCTAGGTTCTTCCATCAGGGCTCAGATATTCTGCACTGTGAAAAAAATTGTTTATAAGGACTGAGCAGTCAGCTCAAGTTTTGTTTCTCTTTGTCTCTTTTTGCACACTTGTACAGAAAATACACAAAGAAAATTCCTTCATGGGGATCCTCATGGAGTTCTATAATTGGAACTGTAAGAAAGGCACTTAAATATATTGCTTAGCCTTCCCATATGGCTACATTTCTTTCTTTCTCTTGCTTACTTTTATTCATAACTATTACCACTACTCAGATGTAACAACCAAATACCTAATTAATCTTTTGCATAATTAATAATATTCTATTAAGTGACAAGCTTCCAGGCTTGCTTTCATATTTTCTTTTTAAATGATTAAAACTCCTGTTCAGTTTCCTTATTCCTCTGTACTCCATCTCTCTTCTGATGAAGCCAAGCCAAAAGAAAAATATTTATTTTTATAAATGTGAAAATTTCTACATTCTAACAGAATAATAGGTATTTTTTAGGGAAAAAACACACCAATATATTAGCTTCACAAAAATAATGAAATAGACTTTTTTCCCAATTTTCCAGCTTTTTGTGTGTGTGTGTTGTCACAGGTTTGGCCTAGCTGTTGCCAACCCTGGACTGGCCCCCCCTTCCGCCTCCCAGAACCTTCCCAGCAAAGGAAAGCAAAGAGCCCGGAAAAGAAACATTGATCTCCGAGACGCAAAAGAAGCAACTTCCCCAATTCTGATGAAGGAGCCTCTGACAGAGCATCGCACACGTCAGATGGAGAGTGCTCCGATCAGGAACAACAACAGAGGGGCCCTGCCTCCTGCCAGGAGGAGGAGAGGGACGAGGATGATAATCGGTTTTACTGGGCTGTGTGGGTTCGATGGCCTGGCACATCGGATCCTCAGAAATACCGAGCTTTGGTAGATACTGGTGCCCAATGTACATTAATGCCATTGGAACATGAGAGTACAGAGACTGTGTCTACTTCTGGAGTTACCAGAGGGTCTCAGGACCTGTCGGTGGTAGAGGCCAACATAAGCCTAACAGGAGACCAATGGGAAAAGCATTCCATTGTGACAGGCCCAGAAGCCCCTTGCATCCTGGGTATGGACTATTTAAAAAGAGGACACTTTAAGGACCCGAAGGGGTACCAGTGGGCTTTTGGTGTAGCCACAGTGAATGAAGGAGAGTCCAAACAGTTGTCTACTCTCCCTGGTCTCTCAGAAGACCCTTCTGCTGTGGGATTACTCCGAGTCAAAGATCAGGAAGTACCGATGGCCACTGCAACTGTACATAGGCTGTGATTCCCATCCATAAAATGATCAGGAAGCTGGAGAGCCAAGGGGTGGTCAGCAGAACACACTCACCCTTCAACAGCCCTATCTGGCCTGTACGTAAATCAGATAGAGAATGGAGACTGACTGTGGACTATCGTGGCTTGAATGAAGTTACGCCACTGCTGAGTGCTGCTGTGCCAGATATGTTGGAGCTCCAGTATGAGCTGGAGTCCAAAGCAGCAAAGTGGTATGCCACTATTGACATTGCTAATGCATTCTTCTCCATTCCTCTGGCACCAGAGTGCAGGCCACGGTTTGCTTTCACCTGGAGGGGCGTGCAGTACACCTGGAACCGATTACCCCAGGGGTGAAAACACAGTCCAACCATTTGTCATAGGCTGATCCAGGACACGTTGGAGAAAGGTGAGGCCCCAGAACACATCCAGTATATTGATGATGTCATTGTATGGGGAGACACAGCAGAAGAAGTCTTCGAAAAAGGACGAAAGATTATTCAGATTCTCCTCAAAGCTGGTTTTGCCATCAAAAAGAGCAAGGTCAAGGGACCTGCCAGAGAGATTCAGTTCCTTGGGGTGAAATGGCAAGATGGACGTCGCCAGATTCCAACCAACGTCATCGATAAGATTGTAGCAATGGCTCCACCAAGTAACAAGAAAGAGACCCAAGCGTTTCTGGGAGCCATAGGCTTTTGGTGAATGCACATCCCAGAGTACAGCCAGATTGTGAGCCTTCTCTATTTTGTGACCCGTAAGAAGAACATTCTCCAATGGGGTCCTGAACAACAACAGGCTTTCAAGCAGATCAAGCAAGAAATCGCACATGGCGTGGCTCTTGGACCAGTCAGGACAGGACCAGATGTGAAGAATGTACTTTATTCCACAGCTGGAGATAAAGGTCCCTCCTGGAGCCTCTGGCAAAAGGTGCCTGGTGAGACACGAGGGCGACCACTTGGTTTCTGGAGCCGAAGCTACAAAGGCTCTGAGGCCAATTACATCCCTATGGAGAAGGAAATCCTAGTGGCATATGAAGGCATACGAGCAGCCTCAGAGGTAATTGGTACTGAAGCCCAGCTTTTCCTGGCACCTCGACTACCAGTGTTAAGCTGGATGTTTAAGGGAAAAGTGCCCCCTACACACCATGCCACCGATGCCACATGGAGCAAGTGGATTGCTTTGATTGCACAACCTGTTCGAATTGGGAGCTCGAATCACCCTGGAATTCTGGAAATTATAACCAATTGGCCTGAAGGTGGGAAGAGTGATGAAAGGCAGTGGTGGGGGGGAAAAAAATGGCAAACTAAACCCAATATGGAACTGTGATTTTTGATGGTAAATATCTAGATGTGGGCCTAGTCCAACTTCTGTGTGTTCAAACTACATCTAAACAACTAAGGAAAAACAAGCACAAGCTTACACTCAGAGGGAATCCATACCAATCTGTTTACTATTGCCCTGCAATAGGGAGCATGAGTGACTAGAGAGGGGATGGAATCATACTGCAGGAGAGGAGGTTTCCCACCCCCCCAAGACCAGAAACCTTGAGGTCAGACCAGGTATGAAAGCATCTAACATCATCCAGGAGAGAGCAGGATTGCAAAGAAACTATGAAATCACATCTTCTGCACCAATGCAGAGGGGGTCATGCACAGATTCCTCCTATTTCCCTGATGAAGTGGATAAATAAAGCAGCCATGCAGATGGGCTTGTGGGGGGTGACAGAGAGGGAGACTCCACCTTGCTAATAGCAATGTTAAACAATGCTGAGGATAGTACTGTAGAAATATATACTTCTATTCAAAAGGAGTTTGCTTCTCCATTAATTTTCTGTGTGCTAGATGTTTGCTACTGAGTCATAAATAAATTTTCAGGTATTTTCAAATGTGAAAATTCCTCAGCAAATTTGCAGATAATGCCATGCTGAGAGGTGCAGTTGACACAAGAGAAGAAAGGGATGCCATCCAGGCGTTTTCTGTGGAAATTATAAGTGGAGTTTACAGTTGTTTAATGTTTTACACAATATTATTCATTTGTAGTTACACAACAGAACAGACTAATTGCAAATTATAATTCTTAGTGGCATAATGGAGACTCTCAAATTGTGCTGTGTTCTGTCAAAACAGTGTTACCTTTCAATGCATCTTTCCATCCACAAAAATATTATCAACTCTTAATCAAAATACCAGTTTTCAAAAACAGTAGCTGATATTTCTGTCTATTTTCTATGTCTTTGCACATGGGAATTAATTTTAAACTGTTAATCCAAAACACATAGCCACCAGACCTATCTCTTTTTTCCCCATTTTATGGGGAATGGCCAGACTGCAAAGGTCTGCCTACTTAGATACCAGAAATTAAATCCTGACCTCGTGGAGCAGAGTACTCACTCAGGATGTTAGGCTGTATACAAGGGATGGTAGGAAAGGATCATGGAACAAACTAACACCACAAAACTCAATTTCTAAAGCGGTCTAAGCAAAGGATCATCCGTGTCAGGAAAAACACATATGCACCATCAGCTGAGGACTTTCACATCCAGCTATCAGTGTCAGACACCAGTAAGAGTGGCCCCAAGCGATATGGTGGTGTATCTTTCCAGCAGCTTCTGCTGTCCCTCTCCTGTCCACTGCTGATCCTTGGTACGACTCACCAGAGTCAGCCAGTTTGCACTGTGCTCATCTCTTGGCTAAAACGAAACCATGTATTCTTGTATCTCAAGTCCTTATGTTACAAAGATTTGAGCAACTGGAACTTCACTTTTTGAGTTTTTGTATTTTTTCTGTAACCCAGCCACACTGAGTTTTCAAGACATTTTAAGCAAGCGGCTAAGACTGCTCTCTCAAGCCATGGTTCTTCTAGTCCTCTGCAGACACAAAAAGCCCAGAAAATTGTGTCGAATGAAGGCCTATTTACAGTCCAGTTTAAGAAATCATTAATGTTATTTCCAGTGCTTCTTCTTCCCTGACATCACAACATGCTCCGTTTTATCCATTTTTAGTCTATCTTCAATCTACATTTGATTATTTCCAATTTTATTTATTGTAAATTTATTTATTTATTTGAAAATATCTCTTTTCAGCCTTTTTTCAAATACAAGCTTTCCACTCATAAAGAATAATTAAAAACCTTTTGTCTGTAGCTTTTCTCCTCATTCTTTTAAAAGAAAGTGAGGTTTGGGATTGTGTAAGCTCTGATGGTCCCACTGTAACATTAAAATAAACCTCCAAATTGTCTAGAGTCTTTCTGTAAGATTAATACATAATTTCTAGAGATAATTTAAATTAATTGTATTTGCCTAGTAAGTTAAAATCAGAGTATGTGAGTAGGTATTTGCATGTTTTATTTAAAGTAGTGTTATGGGTTTAGCCAGGTGGGCCTAAATTTAGATTCTAAAGTTCAGCTAGGCCTGGGAATTGTCAGCTGACTTGAGCTGGGCTGAGCTAGCTAACAGCTGACTTCTTCTAGCCAATAATATTGTATTCCATACCATATTGCATCATCTCAAAAGGGGTAAGAGCTGGTGTGTGGGTGTGGCTTAGTTCAGTTGCTTCACAGCTGTGGTGCCAGCAAGACACTCTGCTGTCCCAGGAGGGATGGGGAGGCCCAAGCCCAGAGCACCGGCTTAACATCATGTTATCTGAGGGAAGTAAAATATTTGTTCCTAGCTTTTCTCTCTGCTTAAGTCTGTCTCTGAAGAACCAACTTCTCTAGAATGATTTGTAGTTAAAATGGTAGAATTTGTGTTTACTGGGAAGTGGGAAGTTATTTCTTGTTATACATGACTTGTGTAAGTGTGTGTTACATTGTAGTTTCCTCTTAATTTTCTCTTTTCTGTATAAATACATGTAGTTAGTTTCAGCATAGACCTGGCTTTGGAAGTTCTTTTTCCCTCTCTCCCTCTTCTTTTCCCCTTAGCTGGTTGGGGGGAGGAGGAACCCTTTTCACTCTGTCCTGGACAGTTGGCATTTTGCCAGCTCAACCCATGACAGATAATTGGTGCGTTGGCCGGGAAACGAAGGACACTAGCAAGTGTCCCAGAGAGTTGGCAGGGTTCCCGGGAGCTTTGTTGTAGAAACATTCCTTGATTTCTGCTTTGTTATGGTACATCTAGAACAACTAAGATAAGAATGTCCTCTTGCTACTGGATACTCGTTTTATTCCTTGTACTGACTGTTTTTGTGAGTTCAGACAGCTCAACTCGTAGCTGCTGTGAATGCAGCCACTGCAAGGAGAAGCCTTACAGCCACAGCAAGCTGTCTTTCTCTCCTGCCTCACCTCACCAGAGAGCAAACCCCAAGCGTGAGTCACATGGTGAACTGTCGTCCTGCCTGTGTGACCAGGGGAAAGGCATGAGGAGGTGGGACAGTGCATGTGCTTCTGTGCTTGAAGTCCAGGTATGGAAATCAAAACGTAAGAAAGCTGGTATAAAGCTGTCCACATGTTGAAGCAGAGATCCCAGAACAGAGCCAAGAACCACAATTAAGCCGCCCTGCCTCCAGCCGAGAGGAGGAGGAGAACGACCAAATCTACTGGACATTGGTGAACCAGAAAACTAGCCAATACTGTACCTCTACACTGACTTGTAGATGCCAGCCAGTGCCCCTCTGAGGGTGGCTGGACCGATAAAAGAAGATTAATTGAATCACAGAGAGGCCCATGTGGGCTGTTGGTGTGTGGCAGGACACTGCTGCTTGAGTAGAATCTGTAAAGATTCATCATGTGGATGCTCATGTGCCCAAAGGCTGAGCTAATGAAGGAACATCACACCTGGACTAGCATAAGGGAGAGTTGTTCCTGGCTCAATGGGCCCATGATGCCTCAGACCACCTGTAGGTGGTTGAGGCCGAGGGGTGGATTTAACCATGGACATTATTTCCCAGGTTATCCGCTATTGTGAAACCCCTGAGAAGGGGATAGTGACCCCAGTGTGGGGATAGAGACCCCTGAGAAGGGGATGGAGACCCCAGTGTGGGGATAGAGACCCCTGAGAAGGGGATTGGAGACCCCAGTGTGGGGATAGTGACCCCTGAAAAGGGGATGGAGACCCCAGTGTGGGGATAGTGACCCCTGAAAAGGGGATGGAGACCCCAGTGTGGGGATAGTGACCCCTGAAAAGGGGATGGAGACCCCAGTGTGGGGATAGTGACCCCTGAAAAGGGGATGGAGACCCCAGTGTGGGGATGGTGACCCTAATGAAGTTATAGTGACCCCTAAGAAGGGGATGGGATAATCCCAATGTGTGCCTCAAGGACATTTAACCTTGAGATAAAAGGTAACTTGGATGTTGAGTTTTGTGTTGTAGGACATGAACCATCAGATGAAGAAGACCTGAGCTGAACTGGTGTTGGTGTCCAATGATGAACTGTTTTTTCCTGCCTTAAGTACCTACCCCATCCTAATGGACTATTGCCTACAATATGGAGGGGTGGAAGACAGCCCTGGAAAGAACAAAGACTGTTTAAGCGCGGGAATAGATAAATTGAAGATATGAGTGATGTAATATGGTATGGAATAAGGGGTGGAATATGTTATGGGTTTAGCCAGGTGGGCCTAAATTTAGATTCTAAAGTTCAGCTAGGCCTGGGAATTGTCAGCTGACTTGAGCTGGGCTGAGCTAGCTAACAGCTGACTTCTTCTAGCCAATAATATTGTATTCCATACCATATTGCATCATCTCAAAAGGGGTAAGAGCTGGTGTGTGGGTGTGGCTTAGTTCAGTTGCTTCACAGCTGTGGTGCCAGCAAGACACTCTGCTGTCCCAGGAGGGATGGGGAGGCCCAAGCCCAGAGCACCGGCTTAACATCATGTTATCTGAGGGAAGTAAAATATTTGTTCCTAGCTTTTCTCTCTGCTTAAGTCTGTCTCTGAAGAACCAACTTCTCTAGAATGATTTGTAGTTAAAATGGTAGAATTTGTGTTTACTGGGAAGTGGGAAGTTATTTCTTGTTATACATGACTTGTGTAAGTGTGTGTTACATTGTAGTTTCCTCTTAATTTTCTCTTTTCTGTATAAATACATGTAGTTAGTTTCAGCATAGACCTGGCTTTGGAAGTTCTTTTTCCCTCTCTCCCTCTTCTTTTCCCCTTAGCTGGTTGGGGGGAGGAGGAACCCTTTTCACTCTGTCCTGGACAGTTGGCATTTTGCCAGCTCAACCCATGACAAGTAGTTTGTATCTGTTCCTAAATTTCAGCTTTAATATTCCATTTGATGCTGTAGGACAAATACATAAATGCACTTTGATTAGTGTCTTTATGCATTTAAAGCCTGTGTTACACTCCAAATTCATCAAAATGCCAATCATTTGTTGCAACACTCTGCTCTTTTATATCACTTTTCTATATTATTGGGTTGTAGATGCAATTACACATAGCCCTGCTGTTGGTGTCTATTTGATCTGCCTTGCTCCCTTGTAGATCTGACAGTTTCATGGGCATTGACAAAAAGCAATTCACAGAGGTAAAATCAAATTCTGATCTGTTGGCAAACCTACACTCGCAAGCATTGACGCTCCTGGCAGTGTCTGAAATTCTCATGCTGGTAAAAGTAATAGCTGCTTATCAATGATGTATTAGAGATGGGCATAAACCAACCTGTGTACATATTCACATAAGAAATTCATTGGTAATACCTTGCCTCCTACTACATGTATGGCCTACACCTGTATCTTCTGTGGGACCTGCTTGTTTTTGGGCTCAAGGTCATAGAGGCAAGTGTCCAGACTCAGCTGCAGCCATACTGTCAGTAGAGATGTCTCCATAAAACCTATATCACATAGCTTACTAGCACCTTTGCATGAGTTTTTCAAAAGGTAGTTTATCATTCTTTGTTAAGAATTTCAACAGACAGAAATTTCAATGAGGTTAAAGGTTTCTCTATGAAACTGGACTGGAAAAGAGACTAACATCTGACAAAGCAAAAGCTATTCAGGAGTCTTGAAACTGTTTCAGAAGACATGATATTGCACCAAAGTCCTCAGGTCAAGAAAGGAACAGGACGAGGAAGATGAACATAGGGGTCTTTTGAGACCTTCAACTCATATTTGGGAGGTGTGTCAGTGGTGTGGTGAGGGCATTACTGTGTGGGAGGGACAGTTTTGGAAGTGGTTGTAACAAATGAGGTAATGTCCTAATATTATAATTAGTATAAATAGAATATATTGATTAGATTATGCACAAAGTTGTAAGACTATTGGTGTGTGCAACATATTCCCGTGACACTCAGCATCATAATAAGGGAGTGTTTTTTGCCTTTAATCCTCAAAAATAGTTCAGAGAATTGTTTTACCAATTTTAAGGCATCAGAGACACAACTTGAATAAGTATGAGCTGTCCTCATTTTCCTAATCTGGTGAGTCAGCTGGCCCCCCCAAACCTAGAGCTTAGTTGCCAGCCAACAAGTTGATGGTGTGAGGGATCAAGAAGCTGGGCTCAGCTAAAGTGGCAGTATTGACTGCATGGTTTTTGATATCTCTGTGCTGTTTGGTATATGACTCTTACTGATTGCCAGATTCTGTCCAACATAAGAGCTGGATTTCAGTCTTGTTTATGTCATTGCAACTTGGATGATGATGAGAAATGAAGTCTTCTATGGAATAAAAAGTCCATAAACAAATCCTGCCAAATACAGACCAAACTGCTATCATAATGAGGGGAGTTTGAATTTTGAAGACTTTATATGCTAAATGCTTACTAATTCTGCACCTCTTGAAAATTAAAACTCTAGCCAAATACATGAAAAGGATATATTTGTTATTTCCCATTGTCAGATTTGAAGAAATGCTAATTTATTTGGGGTAACTATAGTCAGAGTAACTCCATTTTGTTAAAGAATAGATGACAAGCTAACATCTATGTCTCATCCTTTCCTTATTAATGCCAAGACATGGAAATTCAGACAGACAGCTGGTTACTGTGGTTAGGGTACTGTACACAAACAGATGTGAGGAAGATAAAAGAAAGATGTATCATGTTTTAAAGGAATGCCTGCATGGAGGGACACAGAGCAACTGGCAGGGCAGGGCATGAGGCCATGGGGAAACAAGCACTGCACAGTGCACTGTAGGGTGTGCACTGGCACAGTCAGATATTCTCCAGGCAGGGTGCCTCAGCCTGCCTCTGGGGATGCAGAAAAGGTAAGGTGAAAAATTAGGTCTTCCACTTGGTTTTCCAGCTAGATCACAGAAATGCATCCAAACACCGCTCCTATTTCACCAGACCTGAAATATTTTACTGCTCTTGTCCTAAACTGAATATTTAGTGTTGCTTTCCATGTATAAAGTATAAAATGAGTGAAAGAGTCCATAAAATAAGTAATGGAGTACTTCAAGTAAAATACTAGATAACTTAAATGGCTTATACGTGTCACTGTTACACTAATCAGTTTCCCTGGCCCTTGGTCTTACCTTGCAAACTTGAAGTGAATAAATTAGTTTATCAGAACTACAGATCACACTGTAACACAATTAATTATTTGTCTGTTGATCTCTCCAGGCATAACTGGAGAATCTTCTGCTTGTAAGATTTTGAGGTTCATTTAAGCATTTCTGTGTTGTCTTGTTTAGACTGTAGCAATAATCCTGCAGCACTCTAGACATTTTCCACAGAAGTCCATACTCCTGGGACACTTCAATCATAATACATTGTTTTAAAATATTTCCATTACAAATAATTTGGCAGTTACCCAGACCATTAGGTTCTCTTTGTTTCTTAAGTATGCATGTTTGCTCAATGTTTGAGGCACTGCCGTAGAGCACATGTAAAATGCTCTGTGCCTCTGTCACAGTAGAAGTGTACCTCTCTCCAAAATGGATAGATCAGAGGACATCCTCTTAAAGAATGCTCTTGAAACAGTTTTAACTTACCAGAGATTCAGAAGTGGAAAAAGTACTGATAATTTGCTACAGAATAAAGATTTCCAGTATTTACTTGTGAATTCCAAGTTAGAAAACAGCCTTCAAGTTTGCAGAAGCATGTTCATATTTGTTAATGACTCTGTGTGTCTTTATCTGTGAGACAATATGTTTGTGTGTGTGTGTGCGTGTGAGTGAGAGAGAGAACGAAAGAGAGAGTTACACAAAAAGTGCTGGGTAAATCTACAAGGATTAAAACAGTGAAAGGAACCATTTGTGATTAGGAAAAGGGTTACTGGTGAGAAATGCTATGCTCTACTGCACATTTCAGATATGCCACAGATTCAAAAAGGTCATTGCCAGGAGCAGTTTCCTCTGTTGCAGACACTCAGTAAATGTGTGAAGTGGCCCAGAGGGCAAGGCTGATAAGACCCAGTACAAACATGTTTGATTTTTTTTTTTAATTCAGCCCTGTAGTAAAGATGTTAGTCACAGCCAATTGCAGACAAAACTGTATTTTTACAACAGATAATATGAGATCTTAGACATGGGAATAAGACCAATGGGAAAAGTGCTGTTTAAAGAAATGAGACTGTTGGCTGACATAAGGAAAAATCATTAAATAAGAGTTGAAGTTGAGCATTTTTGTTTTCTCGCAGACAGGTGATGACCAAGCTTTGAACATCTGCAGGCAAAGCTGTATCCTTAATCTTTCTGTTAAGTGTTAGCAGGATCACAGGGGAACTGAACTTAAACATGTTCATTATCTTTAACAACAGGACATACAACATTAGAAAAAAAGTGTTACAACTTGATCACCATTTTAAATTCCTTCAAAGCTAGGTTCACTGTACATTTCTTAGTTTGTCTAGTTAGTTTACACAGTGGATCAAACAATATTCCTGTTGTTTTGAGCAGCAAATCTGTATGTAAAACATGAAAAACTGCACTTTTAAAGGAAAACATAGAGGACTTTCTAGCTAGATGAATGAGAAACAGATGTTATGGCATGCTATGTCATCATCATGTACCATCCAAAAGACTGATCTTATGTACCCCATCAGTTTCGCTCTCAGTATACACATTTACATTTTTGTTTCATGATTTTTTGTTGGTTTTTTTTCCTTAATTGGTAATACTGCTCCAAAGTCCTGAGATTGCCAGATGGTCCTTTCATATTTTTTTCCACAGATTTCTTGATATTCTTTTCCGTGTAACCTAGTCATAATTGCATAAGGAAGAAAACTGACCTCACTAAAGGTCACAGTGATTCAGCTGCACACACCCCACTCACACACTCATGTTTTCAGCAAATAAAGTCTGGGGGTTTTCTTTTTTTTTTTTTTTTTGTGTTCTGGGTTGTTCCTATTCATGGAGCTTAATACATCATGCTATACCTCAAATTCTTTAGAGAAGATCAAATGATCTGACATGCAGGAAGCTGATACTGACTCAATAAATGGTATTTTCATATCACTGAGCTCATTTCTCTTTACTAGCTGCCTAATGGATTCTATCTAGTTTCTGTAGCTCTCAAAGCTACTCCAGAAACTTTCCCAGCAGTGGGCTAGTATGTAGTTTGCTTCTTCCTGGGCTATGACGTTAGTGTAACATTTCTCCATTTCAGAACAGCTCTGTCATCTTAGTAGAATTGGCTGAAATTTATTTCACTTACCAAGTTATGCAGTAGATCTTCTTGGGCATCACTCTTTTAAGCATCAGCAATTACACTTCATTACAGTAGCAGTAAAGGACCACTTTTACTGGGATAACAATGCTTGCACAGCTATTTTGACCTGTGAATGATGAGGGTATGGCTAAAACTCCTGGGAATCACATATCTAAACTCAGATTTGAGTAAGACACCTTGCAGGCATGAAGGAAGCTTTCATTTCTTATCCTCTGAGTCACTATGTGGCCCTCAGGTTCTCAAATTTCCAGCTTCTTAAAATGTGTTCTGTGTCTCTCATAAGTTAGTTTTCAGATAGTAAAGTGGTGTGGTTGCTTAAACCAGAGTTAGGCTAAGACATAAGAAGGAAATTGCATGTAGGATGTAGTTCTTGTTGAGGGTATTATGTGTTTATATATATATATATATATATATATATATATGCGCAACACTTAACAATGTAAACAAGTATTTTGACAAACAATTCTCCTGCATTAATTATATCCAATCATATATTCAAAGACAAGTGTAATTCTGTCATGATAATTTTGAACAATGAATCCTTTTTAGCACTCAAACACATGTTAATAGCATTTTGCTTTCATTCAGTTTACATTTGCTTATGGAAAATATGCTGTCATTCTTCACAGAAGCTGTTCTATTAATGTAAATTTAATGAGAGTTTACTGCGCATGTCAATTTCTGAGGCTTTGATTTTCAGTTCACATTATTTCTGTTAAGTCTTTGAAATAATTTTATACTATTGGGGAAGGCCTTGATCTGCAGGTCTGCTCTTGAGAGGAAGTATGGAGAAACATTAGATGATGGTACAAACCCACTAGAGTGAATCAAATCTTGGATTGCTTTCTTCTAGAGGACCTTTGAAAGTGGTTTACAACAACATATCAGGCACTGCCTATCTTTAAAAACACCCACGAATGGATTTTGCATAACCTTTTGGGAGGGCAGACTATAGACAAGATTCAGAACTTTCTTCTGGAAACAGCAAGCAGAATTTTAGTTCCTTACAATGTGGAACATACAGCACCCAAAGCAGAGCTTGTTTTCTTATAAATTTGCATCTGAAATGTAAGACTTTGATTAAAGGTATTAAACAAAAATATCCAATTTTCACTAAAATTGGTATTACAAATTGCAATAGAGAAGACGTGAATAGACAAGTGTAGAAGGATTAATAGCAAAATATCTTCCTATAAGCTGCAGCTCACCCACAGTTGACAAAAATCAGACCTAATATGGAGGAAAAATAGAGAAAGACTTATGTGCACTTACTGGCATGTCCGTGTCAGATTACTGTGTGGAGCCAGAGTGTTTCACACTGTTATAAGGCATATGCCCAAGCCTACTCTTGCTGTAAAACAAGCAGAGGTGGAGAGAAGACAAAAGAAAAATAAGTCTACATTGATGACACCAGGCAGAATCACAGATAATATTAGGCATTTCCAGTAAGTTACAGCAACCCCAACATGGGGTTCTTCATGTAAAGAAAATCCCATTACTAATAAAGGTGGTGTTCACAGAACAAATGGTAATACAGGGATAGGGGACCAGACTCATATGCATATATATTGCTGATCTGCATTAGTAGCCAATGATCTTGCACCTTGATTTTCAGTGTAAAAATGGTGTAGTAGAGTTTTATTATTCTGAGGAAAGCTAAGAATTAAACAATGGTTTTTGAGATTTGTTTTCGCACTTTTTGTTAATCTGATGTGATTTGACATTCCTATTAGACAACAGCACCCTGAGTGAGCTGGTTTATGCTCTCAGTATTTTGAAACAGTTATTAAGCTCACATAATTATTTTTTTCAGGCAAGCTAAGGTAAAAAATAAGTGGTAGGTATCTGCAGCTGAAAACAGTCACTTTTTATTTCAATAAAACTTTTTACTGTGTGCTTAGTTAACTTAAGCATTTGCAATTCATTCACAGTCCTCTGAGAATCTGATTGATTGTGACGTGGCTCCTGGATCAATACTGCTGTAGCATACCAAACAGTTGCCAGTGAGAGTAGTATAATTGCTTTACAGAAAGCAATCCGTCACTTTTCCCTGTCATGCAGATATGCTAATTCAGCTGTTTTTCTGGATGCAAAGCATTTCCTCCAAGAGTGATATCTGTGTGTACACAAAGTGCTTTCATGAGCATATTTTTGTGAATACCTGAGTACTTATGGCAGGAAGTGCATTTAATACCAAAATGGAAACCACAAGTAGTGTATTTTGATATAGTCTCTAGCTGATCCAAGAAGTTCTCCAGATTCAGGATACAAGATGGCATCTTTGTTTATACTTCAGCTGCAGAATATTTATTTCAGCTACTGCTAATCAAGTTATTACCATTGCTTGAAGACGTAGTCTTGCAGAGCCACTCCTTGTCATTTCCTGTTTCATTAAGAGGGGCTTTTGTCCTGATACCTCATGATACACCATGATTCTAAAAGTTACAGTAAATAATAGTATTTTGCTCCCAGAACAAGGAAAGGAAAGAAAAGGCTGAAGTTTTCCTTATTACCTGTGAGAAACCATTAGTAATTTAGAAGATTTATGAGGCATCGTAAGAACTGCTAGTGAGCAGAGAAAATGTCTGCAGTTATCTTCTTCACAGAGTTACATTCTATTTTCATTTTTCTCAAGGCTGGATTTTTCATATCCACCTGAACTGTCTCATAATCAAATCAAGAAGGAGCAAATTTATGCAAATGCTACTGAGATTTGATCTATATTGCATAGGGTGGAATGTACCTCCTGCTAATTCTAGAGGAAAACATGATGCTTTATTAAGCTCAATATCATAGGCAAGTTAAAAAAAATGTTTACTGTGGACCAGCTTTCCAATGGGACTTCACTGTATACAACAGAAGGTAAAGCTGAACAAGGAGATGCACTGCAACAACAACGATGTTATCAATTCTGTCTCAGTTTCTAAGTACAAAAATACAAGGTTGTTCTGTTACTGGTATTTTTAAAACATTTCTCTTTTGGGTCACTGTGTATTCTGAAATCAAAACATGAAACACATTTTAAAATAAAAAGTTTATTTTTTTGTACCCGTTCTTGTGCTCTGATAAAGCAAAAATTTAGAAGTGCTTGTTTCTAGTTCTGATATATTAAAATATCTCTTCTGCAATGATACCTACATATTTTAATTATGTGTATTCAAGACAAAATTCTTGATTTAGCTCAGTCAGAAATATTACAGAACCAATTTATCACCTTTTTTCCTTTCAGACCATAATGTCAGATAAAAGCTTCTGGTTGTCTAATGGCTAACAAGTGTTTCAATTAGATACTAAAACATCCTACAGAGCACTGGAACATAAAATTTCTAAATGAAAGTAATACTGTTAGCATAAATCAAATTCTAAGTTTAGAGACATGGTAATAAAGACATTTTTAGAGTGCTCACATACAACATTAAAATTAACATATTAAAATATGTTTGGTTACAACAACAGTAAATTTAAATCATGCCTGTTGCAACAGTAGCAACAGCAGCAGAAGCAGCAGATACTTTCAACAAGAGAAAAAGCAAATACTCTCAACTGATGTTCAAATAATGAATATAAGATCAAGTCAATTCTCAGGAATATTCTAAACAGTTTGAGCACCTTCATAAACGTATGTAAAGCTCAACTTAGTTACAACTTCTTTTAAAATTGGGGGGAGGTTTTGTGCTTGTATTGTTAGCTGTACTTAATAGTCATACAAAATAACTTGAATGTTACTTTACTGAGAAAAGCTCCATTCCAATAACTGTTCCAGAAAGATGCCATACAAAATATGCAAACCCACTAATTTATTGTGTTTTAGTTTAATGAGACTAGGAGAACCTGTATGTTATAATTATCAGTATTATTAGTTTCTATTGTTTACACAGTAGAAAATGGCACAGTAGAAAACTTGGTAATAAGCAAAGGTTGGTTCACTATATTTATTTTTTTAAACTTCCTGATCCCTCAGGTCAATGTAGACAAAGCGAAATTTAGATCATGAAATGATCATGGAGTCTGATCATAAAATGACTGTATAGAGCTAACCTGTTACTGAATTCTTCCTGTTTTTTATTTTCTCTAGTAAAAATTTCACTTTCAGAAAAGCTTCTTTCATGACAATCTATTTTTCTAGCTCTCATAAGGGAAAAAATAAAGTATCTTCCCTGCTTTGGATGATGATAGATTTAAGACTTTCTGCTGCCAAGGACAGTTGTGGAAGACAAAAAAATAATTATTAATATTGGGACTTTTAAAACAAACACTACAATGGAGCATGAGCATATGAAAATATGTATTAAAGCAGAAAGCACTTTAACTTGCTACATCCTACGTCACATCAGCCCACCTGAAAATATGTCAGACGTCTATGCCTGTGCCTGCTCTTAAAGACTTAAACAGTCAAGACTTACTGGAGGTACAAGAAAGTTAATAATATGAATAATAACTTTGTTGTTGTTGTTGTTGTTGTTGTCATAATACAACAACAACAACAAACAACTTAATGTCCCTGACATCATGCAGACTGAGTATAGTTTTACCTGTGTGGTGTGCAACTCCTATATAGGTACAGATAAAGACTAAATATTAAACATGTCTAGTAGTAAATTATGTCTTTTTCTACATGGGTACAAAAGTGGAAAAGAACAGGAGTGCTTCCCATTTAGCACCTGTCTAAAACAGGTGACTGAAGTGTCTACAATAAAAAGTCAAAAGAATTTCAAATTTTAATATGCCGCTCCAAAAGGTACAGAATAACTGCAGTTCCCTCTAATAATTTAGCTTTAAAATATTACTGCTTCTTGTAACTCTGGCAATTGCTGAAAAGGGGTGTAGCAGTTTTCACCTTGAGTTAGACAGCAATTCCTGTCATCTAGCAGCTAAAAGAAAGATGAAGGATTTCAACCCTTACTGCTCTATGCCCTGGCTCTTATGAGTCTCACAACAGTTCTGTATGCCTGTGAAAAGAGACACAGACAGATAATGAGAAAGATAAGTTCATTTTCCACCTTAAGGTCTAGAGTTTTCAGCTTTCGTGATACGAATCTACATGCATGGGTTAAGATCATCATCATCATCACAGCTAGGCTTTGCAAACAAAGATTTGGAAAGGGCTCTCACCATGTGGGTGTGTCCTTTGAGCCTGCGCAGTGGATTTTTTAGGTGAGGCACAGCATGCACAGAACTGGCCTCATCCTTTGCTCATAAGGTTCATCTGCCACAGCCGAGCGAGCTTGGACAGTGACAGTGAAGTCCACAGGACTAGAACCTACCGCTCCTGGTATTCCCAGGAGGTCTCCCATCCAAGTAGTAACCAGGCCTGACTCTGCTAAGTTAAATTCACTTCCTAATGGCTAATACTTCAGTGTTCCCAAAGCTTGTTTAAAGAGCTAAACATTTCTTCTCTACAGTTCATTGCAGTGCCTGAGCACTCAGCAGAAACAATTTCTCACTCATATATAGAAGGTGATGTTATTGACATTACTGTTATTTAACCTTCGATGCTACTTTGATTGTGCTTTTCATTTGCAAAGATACACTGCAAGAGAGAAGAAACACAACACTAGAAAATTTTCAGGAAACCTCTAATGTGGCAAACCAATGACCAAGATGTATTTTTAAGATGTGTGGTTTTAAGTATTCAGGACTGCAAATGTGGACCTATGATTTATGGCTCTCAAAGGGGTATATCTGAAATTTGGGTAAATAATATCCTAGGATAAAAAGTGAAATACTTTGTGACAGGACCTAAATTCAGCCAAAGCCTTGAGAGGAATCTATCTGCTATTTTTCTTAAGAAGAACATGTCAAAAGGAACACAAGATAGAAAAGCCTTCAACGTACGGCAAGTTTCTGATCAATTGGCAGATCCAAATAAAACGTGTTGGGAACACATACATTGCTCATAGCCAGTGTGACCTTGCAGGTTGCTCAAAAGTTAATCTCAGTCCAGTAACTTCCAGTGGCATTTAGGATGCAGGAAATAACATCCTCGCAGGGTCCATATGAAACAACTGTCTTCACCAGCTTGGAATCCTGTCTCTGAGTGTGCTCCCAATTGTAGATTCCTTTCCACATCCCCTCTTGCTTCTTCCTATCCAAAAGCCTAAATGTCCACTCATACAGACTCCAGCACACATGCTCCCATGGCTAATTCATCCACCTGTGGAGGAATTGTGGTGTATACAAATGAAATAACAGTGATTGCGTCTTCCAGAGAGAAGATTCCTAATAATGGGTCCTGGTCATTATTTGTATGATTGGTTAGCCAAAAAAGACATGCACAGGCATTGCAGTATATTTAAACTTCCATTAATTTAGTAATTTCATAGCTCAGCAATGATCCCACTGAGTTAAATTAAGCCTACAGTTCTGTTTTATTTAATCCTCACAAGCTTTTACTTGTGTGTGCCAATAAGATGTTTCTTTTCAGAAAGCTTAATGAGTATTGCACAGTGATTATGTATACACAGGGTATGATAGAGCAAAATTCTACTTTAATGAAGTGATAATTATTGTTTCAGAAGTTTCTGAAGGCAATAAGTATCATCAAGCATGCACAGCAGATAACATATTTTAAATACTTTCTTGTTGCCTTAATTTACAAGTTCACTGAGGGAAGGAGGGACTTTAAAGTCACTACTATAGAACAGCCCATAATGTTTCAAAGGAGATGGTCTCCAAGACTTACAAGAGTCAGTTAATTTCTGTTACATATTTCTAATAGATATTTATGTAATTTTAGATTCTGCATGAATAACAAAGTTTTGGCTCGATCTGAGAATGTGATTTTCTGTTCAGTGTTTTTGGGTGCTTTTAAGTTTCTGTGCAGTGCTTTACAAGCTATTCTTTTTTTATACTTCTAATAAATGTTGTGCTATTAAAGTCTGTGGTAAATCAACTTCTTTCAGTTTATTTATGTATAATAATTACTTTTAGTTTTGGCTGATGGCAGTAGCCTCTGACAAAGAGTAGATGGTAGAGATTGTCAGATTTAGAGATTTCACTTGGAGTTATATAGAATACTGAAGCCTGGAGTCTGGACTAGGAGTGTGAAGTAAAATTTAAATGATGGTTAGATTTATATGAAAAGTATATTTCATTATCTCTAATCTGGGTACCCATAGAGGAAAAAGTAGTTATTTAATTAAAAATGCAGTTTGAAGCTAGCCT